>NC_091929.1:20349342-20649342 GCF_041260155.1 Ptychodera flava | reverse complement strand
AATAAGTAACCACAAGTGCTATGTCCTTGTATTTAGTAGGATGGGAGACCTTATGACAACACACGCTTTACCTCATTAATTATGTACACATCTAATTCTGGGAAGCGAATAGAGCTAGAGATCTGATTTTTTGGCATATAGGGATTAATTAGCAATATAATTTTTTTTTCAAAATGTCATGTGACCTCGATAACCTTTGACCTTGATTATACATATATATGCATATTTCAGTAACCACAAGTTCTATACCCTCCAATTTTGATAGGATATTAGACCTTAAGATGTCACATCTTGTACCTCATTTATAATGCGCATATGTATTTCTTGGCTGGCCAATACTGCTAGAGGTCTGATCTTTTTCCCGATTTAGAACCATAACTTAGACATGCCTCATGTGTTTCAAATTGGGAACAACGACATAGACCTATGTGCCCATAGATCTCAACATATACACTCCAGTGATACTTCTTAATGACCACATTTTCCTGCCCCATCAAGACTCATACTCCTATTACAAGTGGGGACTATGTCATTGTAAATGACTTGTTGAGTTAATGGTTGTATCACAGTATTCGATATATCTAATTCTGTATTTTTTCCATTTTATATTCTGAATAATTACATTAAACATATTTCACTGTCTCCAGTACATTTCATTTAAGTATTTTCACTTCATGCACTTTATCCCTTTCACACATGTTCAAATATCTGACCAGAGAACAAACACTAAATAGTCCAGGATGGGAGCTACAGTGTCATTGACGCTATTTTTATATTGCCTTGAAGTTCTCAAAATGCATTTGGTCAAAATGATTTAGAACAGCAACAAATTTTTTTTTATAGTAAATTAATATTGTGATAAATTTGACCCTATACAGTCACAGTACGTGTTCATCCATAATTGCGTGCATGACTTACTGCATGAAAAGCAAGAGGATGAAGAAGACGATATGCCCCCGCCACCATCCATGGATGATCACATCTATGGCAATGTTCCACACCCAAGTAATGGCCCACCTGATGTGGCTGCAAACCTTGGTAAGTTGGGCAACTCTGGTTCGAAATAGTGTTTAAATTACCTTCAGGCTTCTAGAGTGATTAAAAGAGCATTAACGAGATCACTGTGATATTTGCTTTCATATCATTTACATATCGTATATCAGAATTTGGAATAATGAAGTAAAGCCATGCTATCATGCAGCATGAAGTGATAATGGAATATTCGTAGGCCATTTATTTTATTAGAGCAATCAGTAGAAGAGGGGCAAATTTCAAATTTCTGGCCTGTTTTATCTGTACCACAGTTGGTCAATTCATGTACAGTCAAGCTTTTTGTGATAATGATTGTGCAAATTATTTTTGCACTGTGAAAGAAGCGAAGGCGGTGTTCTGTCTATGGTTTGCCTTTACCATGGCACATTTGACTTTTGTTATCATTAAATTTTCATTACAAATTTATTCTTGATGGACAAGATTGGCCTTCCTGGAGGTAAAAGCAACATTATTAAATTCAGTAGATTTTCAATCCAATTTAAACTCACAACATATGGCACCCTCTCACCTAGCAAAGACATGGCAGTCAAAACCACTCAGCTAAATGGCTATTTCAAATGGAAGATGATGGTGAAAACAGAAAAGTACACTTATTTGTAGGTCAAAGATTTGCCCTATGAACCCTTTTAAATGCCAAAGTCAATTTTTGTTGCTTTTATAAAATATATGTAACAATTCTTTTTCAGATCTAGACATTTTTTTCACATTGTTTTTCCAAAATTTTGGTTAAAACTGTAGCCAATGAATAAGTTATGACTTTTTAGTCCAAAATTATAAAAAAATTACAGAGAAGTTCAGAAAAATTGGTAAGATGTTGCCCTGATATTTTGGTTGGATAAATTACAATGCTCAAAGGGTTAAACTAAAACGCTCCCATGAAGGAAGAATGTTTTGAAAAAATATGGAAATATTCAAAGAATATTTAGTCTTGCCTGTGAAAAGTATCAAGTTTTATGTGGGTTCCCTTAATAGTAAGTAAAATGGGACCCACTGGGAACCATTCACTTTAAGCCCTATATGCATCTGCTTGTTAATCAACATATATAATGACATACTTAGAAATGCATACCAATGCAGCCACTGGTGTTTTTCCTCGACACGAAGACGATGATCAGTATCACGGCCACTGCTTACCCTATCGGTGTGTAGACTATGGTGCCTGCTTTCTGGAATGCTTAATACGGGTGTATTGATTTTTACAGCATAAGCGAATTCTGTTCATACTTTTTAAGGTTCTGAGCCTGAAGCTAATGATGACACTCCTGATCAAACTCCTGATCAAACTCCTGATCAGACACCTGATCAAAGTTCTGATCAAACTTCTGAAAAAACTTCTGAACAAAACTCTGAGCAAACTTCCAGTCCAGGTACCTACTAGTATTACTGCTATTTAAATGTGTTAAATATCGTACTCCGCTTTCCATTGTAAGAATCATGATCCATCTCCCATCCTTCACTTTCACGCACCAGTTTGTCCTTTTTACCTTCAATAGTTTGACAGCCACTAATAGTTTTACTCCAAATCAATTTTCATGTGAAAACAAACAAAGAGACGTGGTTTTGTATATGTCAGCAAATTTTACGTAGATTTCACAAAGATGAATTCAACATGGAATATGATGTTTGGTTATGGATGCAGGTCATGACAAACAGTCATAAACATCATCTGCATGTTTATAGATATATCCCAAAATAAATATTTATTGATCATCTTCAAATGCCTATAATTTCAAGATTATCTTGGTATCTATTTTCATGAACAGTTTGCTCATATCAATATTTTTATTACCTTATTACATATAATTGTGGCAATCATATTTCAAGCCAAGATGGTTTTGCAACCTTGATTTCATAGAAGTTGATTTTCTATACAAATTTTACAGTGGCTATATTAAATAAGAGGGGAAGAAGGCAAACCTTGGTGTACTTGGCCATGACTTTGTTTCTTCTATTCAGCTTTCCCTATGTCTTTTACCATCACTATAGGCAAAGCAAACAACATTCTCAATGCTGATGCTGATAGCCAAGCATAAGCTCTCATACCATTTGTAAGTACTTCTATGGTGGCTCTTGGTTTTACCAATTAGTTGGTTTGGGGCAGCATATGACTTTCCAGTATCATATTCATCAACATACCGTACTTTTAAAGCTATACATGGCTTCATTAGTGCGTAATCAATTCATTGCAGCTTTGTTCTCAGCAAAGTGGCCTATATAATAATATGTGAAGCCTGTGGAAGTATTAAACTTCAGTGGCACTGTTACTAACATAAAGATTGTGTATTTTTTGCTTATTGCTTACGGCATAGACTCAGCATACTTAGTATGGTGAGATATACAATATTGTTGGAATGTTTATACAAATCACTCGATTTTTATCACCTTTGTTTTGCATGACTGCATAAATTATTTGAACAATTCGTCAGCTTGAAAGCCATTTAAATTCTTCAGAATAACTTCAGAGCATGTCCATCACAAAGAATTTTGAACGCAGTACTCAATGATCTGTAATTCATTTTTGACTCAACATCACTAATCTTCAGTATACTGGGATTTTTAAAAGTTTCTATCAGTAGTGGAAAGGGTCTTGTTTTAACATATGGTGCACACATATCCTTTATGTTGTCAGCATGACCAGTCATAAAATATCAGTTTGTAGGTTGTCTTAGATGCACAATATCTGTCAGTGTTAATGCTTAGCAAATTTGCATGTCATTTCTTGTTCAAAAAAGGTTTTGGTACCCGTGTTTGTTGCTTTCCTTTCATAAGTATTTGTTTATTTTATGTGCTTGTTTTGGGAAATTAATGCTGCATTTGTGAACCTTTTAGATTTTGTAGTAACTTAATATGCTGGTTTTATTATTCTTTAGTCATGATAATAAATTTATACAGTGCATGAATTATCAACAGCTACATTGCTAATGTTGATAAAGGTATTTTCACATCAAAAAGGCTAACTTTAATCTTAAATTGTGTGGATTACACCCATTCATATAAGATTTAAAATACTGAAAAGATTGCTTTAATCTTTCTGAATGATTGAATGAACAAAGGTTACTTTCCAGACTGATTAAAGCATTTGGTGCCTCAAAATAATTTCTTCAACCATCTACCGGTGGACTCAGTTTGAGTATTACATAGAAATTTAAAATGCTCTTTTTTGAAAAATCAAAGTGTATTTTTTTCACACACTGTACCCACCCTTTTTAAACCAAATATTGGTATTGAAGAATTTGCTTCTTCAAATTTTGCCCGGATTAGTTTTACTGATTATTTTTTAGCATATTTCATATGTAAGAAAGTACTGAATATTTCCTTTATCATATGTAAGGTATAGTGCACTGATAAAACTAACTCCTAATTGGTTTAAACTGTGATGTTTTAAGGATTCTTTCTCTGTCAACATACCACTTCAAACGTTTTGTTTTTCTCCATTTTCTAAATTCCCTGGCATTTTGTCAGTCTTATCAATGTTTCAAGATAGTGTCACAAGTCTTGATTGCAACTCACTAATGCCTTTATGTTTTGCATTCCGTCCACAAACAGAGAACATTCCCAAGACTGAATTGTAAAGCCCCTTCCATGACGAAGAAGAGGATAGTGCCAGCGTATCCAACCAACATCTCCTCGCAAAATGCCTTTCAACAAAACAGAATCTGGCCATCTCACAGTACTATATCTGTGTCTGAGTCAAACTATGCAAGTCTATTTACTAAACTTCACATTTGTGAAAATCAGTTGTATGTTTCTGTCATAATTCTTCTCTTACTGTACAATGAGGTTCTTCATCTTAATGATTATTCTAATTTAATAATTGAGAAACATTTGTGCAAAGATATGAAGAACTCTTTCATTTACTAACCGCATTTACTAACCTTTTGTATAGTCAAGACTTTTTACATGAAATGTAACATTTGTAACGATTGAACCAGTATTACTCAGGATGGGAGCTTAATCTTCTAGTTAAGCTCGAAATGTTTTTATATTCCATTTCTTAGATTACGGAGAAAATACTGACTGGAATTCTTAATAATGATAATGAAATTATAGTGTATAATTAGAAAATGTTTGAAAATATGTCTGTATATATTACAAAGAAAATATTTTATCAGAAAAATTGTTAAATTTTCTAGTGTTTAAAGAATGAAAAGATATTTTCATATTTTGTAAAAGTAATGAAGCTTCAAATTTTGTAAAATTAATGACATGCTTTTTGAAAATTTAGCTGAATTCAGTGTATGCAGCGGATGCAATGAAGACGTTGTTCCTGTTATCAGTACTGAGTTTAAGCCGTATACATGTAGGTGTAATATCAAGTTTTAGCCATGTAGGATAAAGTATGAGAAGTACAACATCTGTAGGAATTAATTTGCCCCCTTATTAGGTGATTTTGTTTATGTCTTCATGACTTACCTACAGTACTGTGTAAAAGCTGTGTGTAGACCATATCATAAATTAAATGATAGCTTTGTCAATACCAGTGAATTTTGTGATGTCATACCCTCAAATTAATACTGATACTGTATCCGATTATCCATCATTGTGGCCCCAGATGTTTTCTACATCTATAAATTCACTGGCATGGCCAAAACTATAAATTAATAGCAATAATGTATCCCCTTCTGGCAAATAATGAACTCAAGCAAACTTTGCACTCCATAATGTACTCGGCTTTGCCTCATACATTATATAGTGCAAATTTTGCTTTTGTCCATTATGGGCCGGGAGAGGGTACATTATTGCTTAAATACAGTAAATGTGTCAATTTCCAGATAGGTAAATTCTAATGACAGTGACAGTGTCTGAAGCTCCAATGTACAAGGCTTGCACTTAATTTTAATCATATTTATAATCACATGAATAATCATAAGTGTGATATAAGTGTGAATTTGAAATCATACAATAACACAGTCATACATATTAATTGTTTGGCTTAACTAATTTTACACTTGTTGAGCTTAAACATTGCAAGTGTAACATTTTATGATGGGGAATTCGGAATTGTCAAACACTTTCAGTTTCGTGGTTACATACATACACCAACACTTGCTAAACCAGTGTAAATGCAAATTAGGGGTTCAGTAATCAGTATAAGGAAGAAATAGTTTACCTTTCAATAATGATCATATGATGTAAGCCATTCAAATTAGTGTAATTATAGTGTTCAGGCATATATGTGAATGATTGAGGTAACGTTTTCAAGGCATCAAAGATTAGTTAATAGCTTCATGGCGAAAACATGCACACTCATGGCTTCAACAGAAAATAGACCATACTTATTTCATAATATTGGTATCATCTTTTAGGTACTGACAATAGCATTGGAAGTACCATTGACTGTATGGAAAGAACAATAACATCCAAAAAACAGACATGTTGAGAACTTCAACATTGGTTTAGGCACAGGACTTCTCACAGGTTACGAAGTCTAACATACATGTACATAGCGTGCTGTGGTAATGGTAGACGTCACTGACAATTTTCAAGAAACCCGGGAAAACTAACAAAGATGGCTAACAGCATGCTGACCTGCATGGTCTGTGTGATACAAAGACTCACTTTCAAAAATGGCATTTAGGTGGGGACTATGTCCTGCTTCACCATAAGGCCATTTAACGTAGCTCACTCAGTTTGTGTGTAAATCATGAGTTTAAAAAATAGCACTGTGATACTGAAGATGTAAACCTGTTACTAATGTGAACATTTCCTTGATGCAGCTTGTAATAACTTCACGCCATTGTAGGTCAGCATCAACCAATCACTGCATAAATAATGGATGATATATAAATTATACATAGTCATCCCAGTACATTTTTAGTGCATTATTTCATTCATTGGCAAAAGTTATCAATGTTGAATATTTTCAATTTTACCAGGTACGTCTACAGGTTCTATTTCAAACCTATGAAAGTCACTGACCAACTCAGAAATTAATATCATTGTATATGCAATAAATTTGAATTTGCAATACAGACCTGAATACATTTATATAGCATTCAATACATTTTTTGGGCTGATGTGCAGCATCTTGGAAGCTGACATCCAATTGGGTGGCTGAATCTTACCGTTATAATAAAATAATACAAAAAGACTCCCTAAGTTGCTGTGAATAGTGACAATCGACCAATTAGATATAACCTTCCAAGCACGCTGCACATCAGCAGAGCATTTTTTTGTGGTAATTACCAATATTTTTACTCTGGAATAAAGAAGACGAATCAATGGTGTTCTACGGACTCTGTACTGAGCCCAAGAGGTAATGTGATTGTGGTATAAACTAACCAAACACGCACAAATACATAAGAAGAGGCGATATTTTGTATGTGTTAGTGATCCTGGTTTTGTTTATACCATGGTTCAGTTTAATTCCGGGTGTAACCCATTCAGAAATACTTCTTTATATAACCAATATGACAACAACAGTAACTTTGAAGACATTTAAGTGTTTTGGTGTTTGGGAACAAGCAATTACCTTGAAGAATAATTGTACACATTCATCTTATTATGGTTGACAGATTCAAATTGAAAGTATATTTAGATAGAATAGAGAAACTTTTAGAGGAAAACTTGTGATTTGAAGAAAGTTATGATATATATTTTGCTATGAATGTGATGAAGGTGCCAGTGAGATGTGTAATTTTTATCCTTAATCAGTTTTTACTTTGGGAAAGCTTTTTCACATTTACTAATGTTATTGATGTTTTTTTTTAATTTTATAGCAATATTTATCAATTTCTTATCTGACAGTATTTGTGTATTGGACACAAATATCTTTGAGGTTGTGGGGGAATTTATACTGTCGTGTTTTCTATCTTTCCTTTACTGTACTTTTGATAATTTGTCAATTTTCAGCAAAATATGTAAAAAAATCTCTGTTTTAGCTGAGGCCCCATCAGCATTTCAGTTTTTCAACCAGATTTTTCTATTTACACATGATATACATTTTTCTCCTGACTTCAGTTATCATAAATCAACTTTACATGTGAAATTCACTACTGAGTACATTTCATGTACCATTAGTTTGAGAAGTATGGTTAGTGTATGCACATGATGTACTCTCTCCAGTTACAAACACTCAGAAAGTGACAGGGTAGAATGTGCATACAATAAACTTTTTTGGCCTTTCTGAACCCTGCAACCAATTTCCCTGAATTTAGGTCCTTTCACCTTTTAAAAGCAAGTGTATCACAGTCTGGTGGTGGAAGCGATCAGGAGATTCTAACTTTGTTAGCACACCAGATAAGCACTGGGTCCAACTTTCATTATGAGAACAATGGTGTTTTCTTCAGGAAGACTCCCATAGCCTTTTGAAGCAACTGGACCCCCTAGGGTCATGTTGATTTGTGCCTTTTGAAGCAACTGGACCTCCTAGGATCATGATGATTTGTAAAACAGTACAGTGTTGGTCCAGTCTTCTATTTTACTAATTTGTCTCACAACAATTTTATATTAAAACATTTATTGAGAAATTACATTTGATTGTCAAGCACAAATTTATGTAAATTTCCAATCATCAACTGGCCTAAAACTGTACTAAGATAAAAGTTTAATTACTTGTTAATTTCTAATGGAAGTGCAGTGTATTCCACTGTACTTATTTCCAATGCTTTCTTGAAAAGCAAGTACTCAATATTTGTATATATCCAAGAGCTGCCCAGCTAATTAAGTGCCATGCATTTCGAATTCTGTATATTTTGGATAGCAAAAAATAATTAAATAAAATAAACAAGTGGAATTATTCATTTACGAAAGTTGTAGTCTCTTTTTGTCAGCTTGTCAGTGACATCAAACTTATGAAAACATTGGATTTCCCTCACCATCCGTCATCCATTGTCTATTATTATTCATCATTTTACACATTCCAAGCCTCTCCAAGGGGGCTTGTTCGTTTGCTTGTGGCAGGGTGACCTCATTCAAATTCATTAAAATTTCAAAGAAATGTGCACATCCTGTATTTTGGAAATTTATTTTAGTCACAAAATCTTCAAAACAGCTGATCATGTCACGTGATATTCAGTATCAAGATACTGAAATGTGTAATACTTGGGTCGAAAGGCCCCTTCCAAACCACTGATCTGCTTGGTTTAAATTTAATATTTGCACAGTCCCTCAAACACTACTCAATCATATTACAGGATAAAGCTTGCCAATGACAGCCATTAACAGATGAGTCCGTATATCATACCAAACCCTTTACGTGAGCACAGTGCTGCCAGTGACAGTAATGGGGCAGGAAACCAGACTCACAGTGCAGAAGGCACACAGAAAGCGCCCTCGTATCCTGAAGCTCCTGTGGAATCACCCAGGAGTTCCAATGTCCAATCCCTTCCCATTTGCGTAATCATCTTAATGATCTAATGCAATCCTGGAGGGAAATATATTTCTTACCTTTACTGCGCGAGGCTTGAGTTTTTGACTGTAAAGTTGCTTCATGGAAAACAATGGGTAAATGTACTTGCCAAACGTCTCTCTCACACACAAATCATCGACCATAGTAAGCTGGGATGTCAGTTTTGGGTTGGAGGCATATAATAGCACTGACGGCTTCCATATTCGAGCACTGCCAAGTTCAATAACAAAATAATGCAACAGTGTATAAATAACGAAAATTGAATTGTTTGTTCGAAAGAGCGGACAGAAATTAATGACTTTTCAATTAGCTGTGCCAACAAGTTTACGTTCATAGACAAATGATTCAGCTTGCTGTCAGTACTAGAACCATTTTTCCTCCCGAAATCAGCAGATCAATCATTTTAGGATAGGTCACGTTTTCAAAGGTTTGATAATTTCCGAGCAGTGGTGACACTTTAACAACTAACATTAATGCATTACGCCACAAATGATGATGATGATGATGATGATGATGGAGCTGCAAAATGTCAAAAATAAACATGTTATTTCACTCACGGAGGGATGTGTGTGCTTGAAACTTCACAGTTCACTTATGCACAAAATGTGTGTTAAAAAGGTGGGAACACGCCCTCTCAGTCCCTGTGTTGCTCGTTTGCCCGCCGCCGCCGCTCATCACGCTCTGAATATGCTTACCCACATTAAACTCAGCGACCCAGAGGCTTCAGACTCTGCAGAGTCTCTCTCGGAGGGATTTCGTTCACATCAACAGTCTGTAAGTGCATTGAAGTGAAGGTGACAGACTCCCCCTCTCTGCTTGGACGACGCAGTTCCTAACCTGTTATTAAGATGGCCGCTGACAAGAAAATTAAGTGTTCTGATTGGCTAAAACTTTTTATGACCTCAATCGTCACCAGGCTATGCCCACTTCTACGCCCCAGGGTACTCTTGATATTTTCATACGGGGGTCTCCCGCCCAAGTTGAAAACATCTGCCCATGTATATTCCAAAAATATGACCCCTTATTAGGGATATGCTATACAAATTTGGGGAATTTTCACCCTTATTCTGTTGCATGTGAAGGTTTTCCTAAAGCATTTGATATTTGCTTTGTTTTCAACCTAGGTTTAGGGTTTGTTCGGATGAAAAATCGACCCATGCTTAGGAATTTTTTGTGAAAAAGTAACCCATTCGGGCGGTATATACCTTTTCTATAGGAGTACCCCGGGCTTCAACGATGCCGAATAACTGTCCAGTACATTCATACATTCGGTTATCAGAATCTTTGAAGACTTTCCGTCTGTCCTATCATTTACAATACTTTCAATTCGAAGTGAATGTAACTTTCTCAAGAATTGTTTTTTCGCCTTAAAATTTACTAACCGCATAAACTGTTGACAGAAAAGACGTCATCAGAAGTCAAGCGGTTCAAAGTAAAAAATGCTGCACACTACGCCGTGTGCCGAACGCAGACGAAGATAAAAAGTATAGCAACCGATAATGAACATTAGATAATTCTGCAAGAATCAGGGAACAGAGGGAATACCGACAATTACTGAGGCACCCTGACTGGGAAGGCTCTCTGTGCACTATGGTCTGTAAAGAAACTAACGATTGGCAAGCATTGATTGGAAAGCGCCACCATTTTTGGAGTTTGAAACATTTGACTTCAATGACGTCTTGTTGTCCTCAGCAATACTCCGATGGGATATTTTGATTGGAATGTGTGGGATTGCTTATGAAGCAGGATCTTTTGAGTTCAAGTGATGGAGACAGAGGCGGCGGCTTTATTTCTTCAAACTTTGTCGCTACAGCTACGATGAACTACTGCTACAATAATATAATGTATCAGTGGGTGGATAAGTGACGACCAGTTCCAGTGGTGAGCGATGCGCTCTGAGTATACGCATACACATACACTATGCTGTACATAAACATATACTAAAGTAAAGTGGCTAATTCAGGCTGTGATATAGCCGGTTTTTGCGGGAAAGTAAGAAGTGTCTTTGACCTTGATTGGTTAGAGATGAGTCACACGTCAGAAAGAATTAAAACTATGTGTAAACACATATTGGAAGGAACTGAAGAGATGACAATCTGTCTTCATTGTCAAGGAATTAGAAGTAGCTATCTTTGTATAACGTTTCTCAACATGGAATTTTAGTTAAGTTTTCCATTGAAATTTTGCAACCACTCTTTGCCAAAATCGTTTAAGTTTTGCGAATGCTCACTATAGAAATAGTGATCAAAATTTGACGAAAGTTTACACATGATTCTGAATTAATCGCTTTCTCGGCCGTGTCCACGACTGATAAACGCCCTCTGGCGAGTAGTTTTAGAAATTCATGTTTTTGCCAGTGAAAGCGATAGATTCACACTAACAAAATATAGAAGGTCATACAGCGGTCATCAGAGTGGTCTATTTTTCACACGATTGGAACTAGTTTGGGAGAATTGGATCTTTATATTTTTCAAAATTCTCAAAAGTGTTGGGTTCCCTATAGCTGAATGTTGCAATATGACAAATTACTCATAAAAACAAGTGCACTGCAAAAGAGAAAAGCAGATGAGCTTACATTTGCATATTAAAACCGACATTAGTTCACTATCTAATTATCCCAAATTAGTTGCAATCAATTTTTTTTTTTACTTTTGATCTCCACATCTGTTCATGTTTGTGTTTTATCCCTAACATTATGACTGTATAGCTTCTAGCCTTTACACCTCGGGGATCTTATAGACTGACATGAACATGAACATGAACGCTGCAGTATTTTTGTACATTGAATCTATATTTACAAATAAGTTACAATCTTTTTATACCTATGAAGTACAGTATTTGTATCGAGTGTGTCGAAATAAAAAAATATTCAAGTTATCAAAAAGTTATTTTTATCGTAAGTGATGTTTAAAATGCTTATCAGTGGCAGGCATATTGTTGAGAGTTAAACAGGTCCGTTTCTATGATGCTATTTTAGTGTATATTTGATGTTTTTTCTCGATCGGCACTTGTGACGACCGGGTAAGTTGCAAACAGTTATTTATATTTGCAGGAAGTCATAATAGCGACGGAGAATTGATTCAAAGCGGAAATGAAATTTTCATTGCACGTAAAGAAACCAACATTAAGTAGGATCAAAGATTAATGTTTTGCTATCGACCAATCAAAAACCTCCATTCCGAAGCTTTATCCAGTGATAAGGGACTGGTCAGTTTCTTCAGCCTGGGGGAGGGGGGGGGCGGTGGATTATTTTTTGCCGACGTCAAAAACTGGTTGACCCCCCTATTCCAAATTTTGAAAACAGGGTGACCCCCCCTATTCCAAATTTCGAAAACAGGGTGACCCCCCCCCCCAGCGCGCGACATAGGTAAAACAAAAGGTGGACATAAATTATATATATATATATATATATATATATATATATATATATATATATATATATATATATATATATATATATATATATTATATTTTACATTTTACATATATTTTTATAATTTAAATAGTCATTCTATGTTTTAGTGAAATTGTTGACATGTCAGTTGTAAGATAGGAATTTCAAAATGTAAATCTTAAAGTTTGAATACAGTACATTTTGAATGAGCTGTGAATGTATTTCACACTTTCTATGCTTAACCAGATGTCCTGAACTGTTGTACAGAAATGGATGTCAATCATTAATATCAAAGAGGAAAAAGCAGTGAATCAAAAACTTTTATAGGTGTTAAGACTTGCCAACCATCCAATTAAATCTCCTGAGGAGCCATAGAGAGCTTTTTCAGCCAAATCTGATGTGTACAGTGTCTGAGAGGACCTTTTCTTGTAACATTGAAACCATAAAAGCACAGGTAATAATGACAAAAACTGCCTTTTTTAACTGTTATTTTGTTCATAAAAAGCATCTTTCTACAGAAAACAGTGACACAAAGGAAAATAATTGCATCAATGAGAAGGAAGATATCTTGTCATTTTTCTATTTCTAAAATAAGTCACTGTATCAAATATATATTGTGAAATATTTGTGCATGTTGCTTTCTCATACTGAATTCTCATAGAGAGAACAGAAAAGTATCAGGAATTTGTCATCCTTTTCATATGAAATGCAGATATCATAATGGTACACTTTCACTTAGCAAACATCAAGATATCTTTGATATATTAAAGTATGGCGCCCGAAGGGCGCGCCGAAAAATATGAAACATCCTGATATATCCGATATATATGCCTTGTATATTAAAGTCATGCACCTGAAGGGCATGCTGAAAAATGTCTGATATATAAAAGTAATGAGCTTGAAGAGCACGCTGAAGAATATTGAACATACAGATATCTCTGATGTATGTATGCTTGATATGTTAAAGTTGGGCGTGCTGAAAAATATGACTGATTATTAAAGTTACGCGCCCGAAGGGCGCGCCGAAAAATACAACTGAATGATGAAATTTGTGGCTGACACTAGCATTTTAGGCAATGATGAGCCTGTGTCAAAATTCAAAAACACACTGACCCCCCTATTGGGCATTTCAAAAACATGGTGACCCCCCCTATCACCAAAGTCAAAAACAGGGTGACCCCCCCATGAATCCACCGCCCCCCCCCCAGGCTGAAGAAACTGACCACTCCCTAAGGGCATTTTGTTGCGATAACAATGCTACACGGAATTTGATGTGGTATCCTGCAGATATTGTTTAACTTTTAATATTCAATGTTTGCGAATAAGATAGCCTTGGTGCGAGTTTACACTAAGGTTTCCTTCAGCGCAGTTTAGGGATTCAATGCAGAAAGTGTAGGGAAACCACAAAACAAAAGTTCTGAAAAAATATCCAAAAGATACAGCTTATGGAGCTTTAATAAAAGAGTAGTTCTTAATTAAAATTGTTGATCACTTCCAGCATACATAGGCCTAACTCGCTGACAGTTATTTATCAATGCCTATACATGTAAAATTAAACGTCAACTTCCCACTCAATTTTGTTTATATTCCGCTCCAAATAAATCTTTGATCAAAGCTTGTAGATTTGTATCCGCAAAGCCCTATTGAATTCCATGACTTCCCGTTGTTATTTCGTTTCAAAGTTGTTCATTGAGCGAAAAATGTTATCTTCCCGGCCAATTCCTTTAGGCCAAGAGCTTTTGTCGGCCGTCCAAAGTGTAATATTATCATTTGTACTGAACCGGATCTAGTAACTGGGCGATAATCAAATGAGATCCCTGGATAGCAGGAAGAAACGATTTACCACGGCGGAATGGCAGGGTATCATGGTACGCAATTTTGTACCTGGGCGTGTAATCTTTGGAACAAAAGAGTAAAGTACCAGCATATCACAGTTGAGCGGTTATCGTAAACAGCGCAGTTTATCAGCTTGTCTGTGCTGACTTATTTTGTCATTAAAAAAATACCAGTTACTGCCAACAGAGAATGTATATACTGCTAGTCAGACATAGCTTAAAAGTTATATTCGTGTGGAAATATATGGGCCTCAGTTTTATCATTTTAGGACACTAACTGTGAATATATGGTATGATTTTCATACTGAAAATCTCTCATATTCATATAAGGTCACCTGCAATATCCTTTCTGCACATACATAAACATAACAGTCACAACCACCGCTAAATCGCAGTACCGAAATTGTGGCCACAGACAGGACATAAGGAACATGAAGGCATTATCGAATCACTTGACAGGATTTTTCTTCCGGGTGATAGGTGCTCACCATATGTCAAAGTGTTCCAGGCTGGTGCCAAATTTCAAGGATTGTGAAAAACAACATCGTACTCTCTGATAAATTGTTACCTTTACCCAGTTTCTTGTTGACATGAATGTCTTTTTCGAGTATAAATTGTATTTTTAGGTTTTTGTTCCAGCAAACAGAGTCCGATTTTTTCAATTGAGTCCACTGTTTATCTTTCCCTTAACGTCATAGATTCTATCAGAGGCTGTCACATCACATTCCGAACTCGCCCGGCATAACAGTTACCACGGTTGCCAAGGTATTTTTATCCGGTTGTGCTTGAGTATATAGGCTGACATAAGGGAGCATTCGTTATTTACGGGGAGGGGGGTTGGTGGAATTTGAGCGACAAATGAAACGTAAAAAGCGACCCCCCCTCCAAATCAAATTTCTAAAATTTGACCCCCCCCCCTCAATTCATCAATTGTAAAATGTGACCCCCCCCCATGAAAAAAAAAAAATCATCAGATTTGATTCATTAACCCTTCGCACCCTGTGGCCCGGGCTGAAAAAGTTTCCTCACAACAATTTTGGTGTAATCGCTCTAGTCTAATCAAGTACACTAATATCAATAATCAAGAGTACATAAATACACAGATTTACCTAGTTTTATATTGGAAAAAATTATTCATAGTTTCCATATAGACAAGATAGTGAATCAACATTTCAGTGACATTCCAAAATCAAATTTCTTGCACATACATCCACTTGTTACCACCCTAGTCCAATCAAGTAAATTAATATCAATAATCAAGCGTACATACATATACAGATTTAACTAGTTTTTTAATGGAAAAAAATTATTCATAGTTGCCTCTGACAAGATAGTGCATTAACAATTCGGTGAAATTCCAAAATCAAATTTCTTGCTCACACATGCACTGGTAACTACCCTAGTCTTATCAAGTACATTAATATCAATAATCAAGAGTCTATAAATACACAGATTTAGCTAGTTTTGTATTTAAAAGAAATTATTCATAGCTTCTCATAGATTATGTATGGAGGACCTGTGTATTTTTTATTTTGCCTGGGAGTTCTTGTGTGTTATCACTGTATACCTAGGGAGTCCAAGACGGGAACTTTCCAGAGAGTGTTTTACGTTGCATGCTGCACTGGCACTGGAAGGTTTGAGTGTCAGCGTGTGCTTTTTAAGTCAGATATTTCTCTATTTTGAGTCTTACTCAAGTCAGCAGATATGTAAAGAAACTGGTGAGTGGCAGAGATCGAATTTTATGCGGATCGGACTGTTTATTTAAACCCTATGCCATCCTCTACTTTAGTTGATGGAACGAACATTGCTCACACAAGTGAAAGCCGTGCCGTATATTTGCAATATACGCACTGGCACGCTAAGATGATAATATCACCACAAGTTGAAAGCTGATCTTTCTGCAGCAAATTGTGTGTTAACTGTGAACTTTATTCCGTTTATGAATTCAGTCAGATGTCTGAGATTGTCATGAGAACATTATTTATGATTGTTCCACTGAACTTTTGTCGATGCGCGGAGTTAGCAGAGGAAGACTTCAGATTAGTTCGGCATGTCCCGACCGGAAGTAAACAAAAGATCTAAGATGGCTGCTCCCGTGGTAGCTTAGCAGTGAATTGCGTGTGTTGTAGCCGACTTTCATGTGCAGACATTACACGGGACTTACAATTGTGCTCATCATCGAACATTAGTTAAAGTCGCTTGTGAACTATTTGTGTTTCCCAGCCGCGTGGTCAAGTCTGAGGTACCTCTGCGGTAACGTTAAGTTTTCCATAGAAATTGTTAAGCATTTAGAAAGGGTTTGAACAGAGTTTTGTTGTGAAAGTGTGTTCGACTCCTGCCGTCGGGAAGTCGATCAGTACGGTTACTGTTACCATGGAGTAATATTTATAGTTTTGAATTACGGTTTTACTATTTATATGTAGACCCCGATATTTGACACAATATAGTAATATACAGAAGTTGTTTGTTACATTATATGACTGTGTGTTGGTTCCTCATTCATGCCCCATGCTGTGTATGCAGCCCTGCGTACAGGTGTGTGCACGTGTGTTCCCAGCATTATATGGCCTCTACCAAAGCCCTGCAATGGTCTTTGAACAGACTTGAGGTCTCTGCGGCCTGGATCTGGACCGCAATGAAGACTAAAGGGTCTTTTTGGCCGAAATTCTGCTCTATTGGGGCAAAATCCTTTCCCTGCCTACCTTTACCTCCTAACCAATCCCAGAAAAGATGCAATTGACTTCTCCTAACGTCCAAAACCGCTCATTTTCTGAAACATAACATACTCGACAAGTTGTTTACCCATGGAGATCCCCATTTTGAATCTCGCTGCAGAGACCCCAGTTATCTCCACAGACCGTTGCAGGGCTGTGGTGGAGGCCGTATACGCCAGGAACACACAGACCTGTACTCAGGGCTACATGCTTTGTTGCTGCTCTAGAGAGGTTACGCCAGTCTCGGACTTGTTGGCCCTGCTAGTGAAATAAATTTGGCTGAGCTTCGGTCGGTTATTATTCTGCCATCTCGAAATATCGGTTAGACAAGCAACATTTCGGTGAAATTCCAAAGTCAATTTTGTTTTCCCTAACTCAATACAAACCTTTGTAAAATTTGACCCCCCCCCCTTCAATCATTGATTGTAAAATTTGACCCCCCTAAAAAGCGGTTTTGTAAAAGTCAAAACCCCCCTCCCCGTAAATAACGAATGCTCCCTAACAGCAGAAATGTCACCGCCGATACAAAATATTTGAACTATGAGTTCCAACATGAGTAGCTAAGGTGAAAGCGCTTGGCAGTATGCCTTTGGTAAGACAAGGAATCTGATGGTGTAGAAGTTTCACTTTCTCAGGCGATCTGCTTCCCTTCTTGTCATGTCCTTCAGCTTAATGTGAACTCATGCTTCTAAATACTATTCAGAAGTCACATGACAAAAATATCAACTCATCCTCGATCAATATCGGCCAGTACTTGACTGAGGTAAACGAAAACGTTGCCCATTTTCAATATGTGCTTCTATAAATGGGAGTGGCACACTTAAAACGAAGTAAGTTATTGCCTTGCAGGCACTAACTGACCTTAGTATTTGTTCAGCTTCGATGTTGTTCGATCTTGCGTTTGATTATGTGTACAGTCGGTACGTGGGATTGGGTTCTGCTGATATGCGCATGGCCGATGCTCCTGTCGTAGACGCTATCGCCGTCCTGGCCACCTCCATGTCAATTTAATCCGTTGGTTACTTATTATCCAATACAAAAGACGAAGCAGTCAAGGATCGAGATAAGCGTATATATTGCGGCTTGAACACAGGTGCCGCCAAATGGTAAATTCCGTCAATTTTACAAAATCACCACAAAACATGTTTTGAAGACTGATATACTGATTTGACATATTTTTGACCTTGACCTAAAATTTGGAGGGGAAAGTAGAGTTGTTCGTAACTGCCCTCCCACTGGCATATACGGTAAATATGCCCTCTGCATTATGATGCCCACTGCCCTCCAGTAGCTATGGTCTGCCCGCTTCCCACTCCTCAAAACGGTTCAAACTCCCCACTCAGGTGCAACTGACGGAACTATTCACCGGAAAAAGCTATACAGAGAGAAATTTTTGAGGACAGGGAAAATTTTCATTTAGCTTGGGCAGGGGACATATTTTTAGCTGGTAGGGAGCAGATTTTAGTTTTTGCCGGGCAGGGCAGATATCGATTGATTAGCCTGGGGACAGGGATAAGGGAAGAAACGGGGAGATGGGAAGTTACTTGTAAAACTGGGACAGGGGAAGTTGAGGCTTTTTATAAAATTAAATATGGGTATGGTGTTTCCGGGGATGGAGACGGATTATTTGATCACAAGGTAGGGGAACTTCATGTCTACAGGGGAATGATAAAATTTTGAGGGAAAATTGTTTTTCTAGGGTAGGCGAAATTGACAAGTTTTTTCACCACAGGGCAGGGAATCTTTAAAAATTCACAATGAGGAGGGGAAACAGGCGAAAATATGTGGGGAGTGGGTAAAAATGAAGTTATCGTGGGGGAGGGTAAATTGAAAAAATTTTCAGTTGCAGAGCAAATTATGAACAGCTAATTAATTACCCTCCGGACTTAAAATTAGCCAGTTCACATTACTTGTCCTTCATAATTTATCTTATAAGGACCCCGTTAATTTATCATTTCAAACTGTTGACATTGTTCCCCACTAAGTTAGGTGCAAAAACTTCCTAAAGTTCTATCAACCACAAAATCCCCCTCCCTCTACCGATTTTCTGGTTCCCGCTGCCAGAAATTTTCCCCACTATGAGAACTGAAATTTTCTCCCTGCCAACTGATTAGTTCCTAAATTTGCCCTCTCGCTGAAGAAACTGTGCACGAACGTTCACATCTTTTTACACGAACAGCTTCGTTGGCGTCACCAGTTGAACACCACTATAACTTGGTGTTGTCGAGCCGGCTTTTGTTCCAGTTATCGAGCTGAATTTTGCTTACTGAAATATCGGCCGAAGTAGGTTTTAGCCATTACAAGTCGAGTTAAGCTTTTTCAGGTAACTGGCCGAGTTGTATACTTAGATTGTTTGCTTTAGGCCAAAGTTAGTCTTTACCAGGTTTGATTGATGATGCCGATGTGTACTGACGTTGTCAATGGCAACGACAGAGTTGCAGCAAGGAATTTTAAACCACGGGACCCTCTGCCTCCCTACCGTCTATTTTTTGGGACATTTTGCAAATTTTTGAGACAACATGCTGCAGTTGTTAATCAAATTTTGTATTATTTTGTAACAAATTAATTTACAAAACAAAATTCAAGCTACCGGGATCGCTTCAACGTGCTTGAATTTCAGGCAAGTAATTGTAGCAGCTAGTAAACCGTATCTGTCGCCAATCCGAGTGCGAAGTCGGACTACAAGCAAGTTATAATATCAAGTGCAGCGTTTTAATTTCTTCTATTCACAGCTCTGAAAGTACGAAAATATAAACCTTAAAATAATCATACAAAACAGATGTTATCGTCAGTATCAGATATTACTTGCAGACTACACCTAACACAGTCGACTTGTGAGTGCGCCCGAGGTGACCCGCTGTATGCGAGAATGCGGGACAACGGTTCGATTTTGGGGACATTGTCGCAAGGGCGCGTCCTGGCTGCAATATTGCAACGATATTCCTGTTCTAACACCTTATATATGTTAATTCATAGGGGAAACTGAATAAATTCCCATCAATCAAAATTATGCAATACCAAATAGACCATTTTCCTTCAGAGTTTCCTCCTCAATACTTTGGCTAGGAAAGATCTAATTTACTTGCTCCGCTAAAACTTCCCTCAACTAAATCCCAGATTCACCAATAAGATGATGGTAAAACTGTAAGACATTCCTTTAAAGTTATAGCTCTATGTGAATGTGTACATATAAACTTCAAACTTTGCAAATCAGTATTTTAAATCGACTTTTATATTCATCAAATCTATTTGCTTTCTGTCTGATCTAATCAGGCATATGCCTTTTTAAAGTATTTCAAAGATTGGCCTTCAATGTTAGCTGTCATAATTGGTTGTTCCCGTGATCATTTTCGAAGACACTTCATTTCAGAATCGTTTTTGAAATATAGCTCATCGGTATCTCGGCAGAAGACGGACTCGGTGAGAATTCAATGAGTCAACATCGTTTGTATTCATTCATTCATTCATTCATTTTTGTCAATACCAGTAAATTTTGTCATACTCTAAGATTATTATTGATAATGTATCCGATTATCTAATTGTGTGGCCCAGATGTTTTCTCCATCTACAAATTCACCGGCATCGCCAAAACTATAAAATAATAGCAATAATGGACGAAAGCAAACTTTGCACGTGGCGAAGCCGAGTACACTATGGAGTGTAAAGTTTTCTTGAGGCCACTATGGACCGTGAGGGGGTACATTATTGCTTAAATAATATTGACATCATTATTTCACTAAGTTTGGACGAAGTTGTAATACGCTTGAGGAAATTTTTAGCTGGTTCGTCAGTGGGTATACTGAAATTTGGTACCGTCAACAGACTGATCCTGGGACAAAATAATGCCCTTGCGGACATCGGACTTTTAGTCTTATATTGCGTTCGGCGAGATGGCACAGAAAAGTATTGTTCCGTGATACTCGATAATTTATGAGAGTTTTCGCTGTGTTGTTGGCATAATATCCACCGACACTTGCAAAAAGTTACCTATTAAAGGTTAACTGTAGGAGAGATTGAATTGTTTCACGTACTTACTTGACAATGACAGATACATCAACTCCATACAGACTCCTGATCCACGTTCGGTGAGAATCGTTCTCAGCAAAAAATCACACCAGCGAGCCTAGCACAACTTAGCAATTACAGCTATGACTGCATCTGCACAAATATCCACTTATGATGCCTTGTAATCATGCCAGTCACCGCGCTCATAATCAACTGACGACGTAAAAATTATCAAATATAAAACACGACTGATTAGTTTCACATCTGTTCGGCATTGCAAAGGTTGTTTAAGGACGCTTCCCTTTTCGTAATAAAGGTCTCTGAGGTCTCCTTAGGGGCCGTGGATAATTAAAATACTCGCACGGTAAACGCAACTTCGCAAAAATCGCACTACAAGTTTTCCTATTGCAACATCTCGCTACACGTTTTTCTGTATCGCAAAATATCGCTACATTGTTTGGCGTGTACCAGGCAAGTACGGCACCGGCGCTACACCAGCATTCATTTGGCATACACGTGAATCAGGGCACGAGTAAAATAATGTAACAATCATTTTGGATACACTGTTTCATTTCATTCTATTTGTTGCGTCATTGTTGAGTTGGCGCTGAACAGAGATTAATTTTAGAGGGGGTATGTTGGAGGGGGGCGGGTCGGTAGCGTATGCGTAGCGTATGTAATTACCGATTGTTGGATACAGATACAGTATGAGGCTTGGTTGGATTTTCGCACTTCCAAACTTTCGCTTAGGGGAGAGGGGGTTGAGGACAAGCGCACTTAGTTTCGTTTACCGTGTCCATGTTTTAATTATCCACGGCCCCTTAAACAGGACAAGTGTTTGACAAAAGATGACTAAGTTAAAAGTTTGTGCAAAAGTTTGTGCAATCTTTGTATCATTGTATGTCTGTGTCTCGAGGAACATTCATCAATTAGTTGCACATATAGACTTATATTATTGTCATACCGTGGCGTACATAGAACCAAACGACTTTGCAGATGCTACTTGTGTGATTGACGTGATTGAGAAGTAATTTAGATTAACTTACTGTCATGGTTATCTGTAACTTACCTCTATTGTGATAGAATATAGAGTATGCAAGGTGATTACCGATTTCTTATCAAGATGAACCCGGATATGCTACGTGGAACAGAAGCTCGGCAGATAAGACAAGATATCATAGAGGATCACTGACTACCACATGAACATGTTGGAATGTCAGATTTTGGCTTATACTTCCCTATCGCAGAAAATGTTGTGAATGAGATTAATGTTTAAACTCTAAGAAGAAAGAACATCAAACGTAGAGCCTAACTGTCAAATTAAAAATTAAACAAGCATCCATGCAGATATCAAAACTTCAAGGTCTGCACTATTAATTAATCGATTAAGCCTAACTGTCACATTATTCATTGGGCTACGTCAAGGCCAGGAAGAACTATGTTCGTATTGGATCTTGGCAATGCAATATGTAACAGAAGATTCCAGCCTATTTATAACTTTTTGCAAAACTTGCATCTCCTTTAAATGTCCTGTAAAACTAGCAACTTCTTTAAATGTCCTGAAATTTAAAAACAAGGTTAATAAAAGCGCATATCTATCAGTTCACAAAAAGGTCAGGTACGAACGTTTTAGACGTGTAATCAATCGAGTAGGACACGATTTCTGATAAAGTATTGAAAAAAATACACCTAGCAAGTATTTCCTAGTGCCAGCTTTGGCACGGCCGGATAAGCAGAATCTGCACTGGATAAGGTGCATAGTGTGCAACCATGAAAATACTTTACGCTAATAAATAGCTTAGATTGTCCTCCACCCAACTCTCATAACCCGAAGGACCGCAAAACAGACACTTTCCGTAGTTATTCCATTTTCAACCCTGGCCCCAAGTGCAGACCAGAAAAAAGTGTAGTGGTAGCTACTTTAATATGATTAGTAAAAATATTTTCTAAAAGGAAAATTCAACGTAAGCCAAGGCATAAACGCCTATTCCAACGAATACTGTTGAAATTTACATATCTAAATATTAAACGTTTTTGTTGATATCAAATATTACATAACAGTTGTTACATGCGAATGAAAGATTTTGTGCTCACGTCTTGCCTGTGGAAGTCTATCTGTCAAAATCAAATGTAAGAAATACATATACTTTGAACATTCTGCATCAGTTTTAATTCCTCACAGTCGAAATGGAAGTAGAAATGAGACTGTGTTGCTATTCTTGGAAATGTAATTTTACACTACAACTAACAAAATAAATTTGGTATGTCAATAGTCTGATCCAAGGACAAATATTCTCTCGGAAATCGAACTTTTTGTCCCATGTAGCGTTTGGCGAGATGGAATTGAAAACACCGTTCTATGCTACTCGAGAATTCACGAGATCTTTCGCCATTGTGCTGTTGGCGTAATATCCCCTAAACGAAGTAAACGGCGTCAAATCTGTATAGCTGACATTTGCTAAAAGCCACTTAGATCATTTAAAGAAAATTCTTTGTTTGCCGTCTTTCGAATTTTGAAAAACCTACCATCCAGCCAGGGAAAAACAAACACGGACAAAAAACACAAGTGTATTAACATAAGCTAAATTTCTATTTGGTTTCTTTTGGAAAAATCATTATTTTTATTTATAATAGTGTTAACATTGTGTTTGTTCTCTTAATTTTCTGTGAAGACCTACCAGCATCTGGATGGCAAGAAAAGAATTTTAAAGCGCCGTATTAAAGGTGAACTGCAAGAGAGTTTAATTAGTTTCACATGCTTACTTGAAACTGACAGATACATCGACTCCACATCGACTCCACGTTCGGCAAGAATCGTCATGAGCAGGAAATGGTTTATTATTTGTATTTACAAGACTTCACATCAGCGAGCCTTGCACGACTTAGCAATTACAATTAACACGACTGAAACTAATTCGGAATAATTGATAGTGAAGTAATAATTGTTAATCTGCAAATGTTAGCTCATCTGCTTTTCTTTTCTTGCAACACACTTGTTCCTATGAGTAGATTGTAATATTGCAACTTTCAGCAATATATAGGGCACCTAACACGTGTGAGAAATTTTTACAATATAAAGATCCAATTCTCCAAAATTAGTTCCAATCGTGTTAGTTATGCCTGCGTCAGCACAAATATCCACTTGTGATGCCTTGTAATCATGCCAGTCACCGCGCTCATAATCAACTGACTACGTAAAAGTTATCAATACCATACCAGGATATTGATGGCGCAAATACAGCGATTTGATTGACGTGACGTGAAAGGAACAGTGGTATATTCGTGATATTCCACGGCTGGCATTCACGTGAGCTCTCAGCTTGAGCAAAATCCGTTTTTGACGTTCCACGTAAGAATTTCAATATATTGTTATGATATAATCGCAATTAATCACACCCAGCGACTGTATACCATTAGATTTTGACCAGTTCATTTCATACATGCTCGAGCGATAGCGAGTGCATTTATGAGGTGAACTGGTCAAAATCGACTTTTATACCATCGCTGGGTGTGCCTCATTGCTTAAATATAAACAACGACTGATTAGTTTCACATCTGTTCGGCATTGCAAAGGGTGTTTAAGGACGCTTCCCTTTTCGTAATAAAGGTCTCTAAGGTCTCCTTAAAAAAGCGTTTGACAAAAGACTAAAGCTTGTGACATAATTTATTAAGATAAGGTGTCCAGCAAACTTTGGTTTCGTGATAAAGAGTATAATGTATTTCTTGGTCTGGAGGAACATTCAGCAATTAGTTGCACATAGAGACTTGTATTATTGTCATACCGTGGCGTACACAGAATTACAACAACTTTGCAGATATTACTTGTGTGATTGACGTGACTGAGAAGTAATTTAAATCAACTTACCGTCATGGTTATCTCTAATTCACCTCTATTGTGACAGAATGTGGAGTATACCAGGTGATTACCGATTTCGTACCAATTCAGATATGCTACGTGGAACAGAAGCTCAGCAGACAGGACAAGATGTTATAAAGGAACACTGCCTATCGCATCGACGTGTTGGAATGTTATATTGTGGCTTATATGTACAAATCTAAGAAATGTACTTAATGAGCTCAATGTTTTGAACTCTACTAAGAAAATACATCAAACGAAGACAATCTTGTCAATACTCATTAGGCTAAGCCAAGGCCAGGGAGAATATGTTCTTACTCAATCTTGGTAATACGACATGTAACAGGAGATTCGAGCGTATTCGTAAATTTCTTAAAATTTTTAGTATCTCCTTGTAATTTTCTGACATCTAAAAGAAGTTAATGCAAGCGCATAATATTATCTTTCAGTAATTAAAAAAGTCTAGGTACAAATGTTTTAGACATGTAATTAATCGAGTAGAACACGATTTCTGATAAAGCATTGAAATAAAATACACCTAGCAAGTATTTCCTAGTGCCAGCGTTTGCACGGCCGGATAAGCAGAATGTGTACTGGGTAAGGTGCATGGGTGTGCAACCATGAAAATACTTGACACTAATGATAAATACCTTGATTAAAGTGAACTTCATAGCTAACTCTCATAACTTGATGGACAGCCAACCAGATGTTTGCCGTAGTTATTCGATTTTCAACCCCGCCCCTACGCGCAGGTCAGAAAGAAGTCTAGTTGTAGCTTTTTTAATATGATTAGTAAAACTATTTTCGACTCGGAAAATTGAACGTAAGCCAAGGCAACGAATCCCTTTAGAAAATTAATCATTTGTTGATTTCAAATAGGGATTGTACCAGATAACTAAAGTTGGTATAAATACTAATAGTCACATGCAAATGGCAGATTTTGTGCTCACCTCTTCCCCTTGGGAAATCCCTGTCAAAATTTGATAAGACAAATACATATACTATGAATTCTTTACATCAATTTAATGCCTCAAATCAGAAATGTAAGTTTAATGAGACTGTGTTGCATATTCCTATTGTTGGAAATGTAAATTTTACACTAAAATCTACGAAGACCCTTAATCTATCTTTGGAGTTTTTGTCCATGCAGACACATAGCTTAAGGAATACAAGGTCTTTGCACACTGATCTAACATTCGTGCGTTACGTTTTGTTGTGATGTTGGTACGAAATCTGCGGAAAGCTTCAAGTTTTTATGGATTTCTAATGAGATGTGATATTACAGGCAAAATAAATTTAGAGCCAACCATGTATTGATGTTGGCTTATGGTAAAGTCTGTTGACTGCACCTAACAACATCATGTGAAAGCAGAGCTGTCGCTTAGCTAAATTGGTGAATTTTACGAAATTCACCATGACATCATAGACTGATTTAACCCGGTCGGACATTTTGTCATCGCCATAGAAAGTCTGATATTATTACGCGCCGTTCATCAACAATGCATAATTTATCGTCAGGAAGGCAGGTGTGTCTGTCTATTCGGCAAGCTAAACTGTAGCAACAACACGTACTGAACGTATAAACTGGGCCTGAAAATCGACTCCACCTCTTTGTAAATAATACTTTGGGCGCATTTTGTTTTTTTAATGTGAAGATTACTTCCACAAATGTTTGAAGTGGTATAATATATGTTCATGGCAAACTCATAGGCCCGAAAAAATGTCACCGGCTCAGTCCTCAGCTGTAATTTAAAAAAAAACCTCACTGACTATCATTGCCAAACTCGTACGCTGCCTGAAAGATGACTATGTATATTTGTTAATTGACGTAAGGTGCATTATCTGGGTAGCTAAAGCGAACATTTGATTTGGTCTCTGGGCAATAAGAACTGGAAGATTAAATCCATAAGCTTGTTTATGGACAGGTTGGCCTGTCAGTGAGAAAAGTTTTGTTATGGTACTGCATTGATTTGATAATGTTACGGATAACACATAAAAGCTACTGTTTATAAGACCAGAAATTATTGTCAGGGTCATTGACCTACGAACACTTCAAAACCGTAGAGACCAGTATTAATCGCAGACAGGGAAGGTCCATGATAGTTACAATGAGGAAATTATAAATAAGTCGGTATGACTGCAACTTTATACCAAGATATGCATATAAAAATAATAAGACTGCACGGAAATCAAGTTCAACTGAAAACATAGGGACACCTTCGAGGTCAGGGACACCTTTGAGGTCTTCACAGTGGACAGTATGACTAGATTTAGAGAAATAGTGACCATAACGACCATACTTGGATATATCTTTGGATATTAACTTACAAGATTATAAAATAACTTTCGAAGTCTGATATCTCTTTTTGTATCCGTTCAAACTTACGCATCAAACCTAGCGAAGTTTTTGCTGCGGAAAACGCATGACGTTTGACATCTGTTTATGCAGCCAGTACCAATCGGATGTCGCCTGCCGTACATTTTCAGCATAGGAGCCTATTTAAAGATAAGTTAGCCGATTCCGTGGACAGTATCAGCAAATGCTGGCTAGATGAGAGTGTCGTAAATAAAATAAAAATCTTACGGCACAATATATAGTAAGACAATGCAATATTGTTCCTGTGGACATGTTTCTTTACGAACACAAGATTTAATGCATATTCACACAACTTTCACCATAGACAGTAGAAGTTACAACCTGTTTATGCTGTCACGTTTTCATTTGAATATGTAGCGATTGGTTCGAGAGCTGCGAAGCAACAAAACTTGTTGTGGTATCTATATCTTAAATGCCACATTTTCCTGGATACATGCTTTTTCAATATGTCAGGGGATATAAATTTATAGTCAAATACGTATTGACGTGCACTCACGATGAACTTTATTATTGTACCCGACGATTGCGCTTTTGCGAGACAAAGTCTGTGGCCTGAAACTTTTTGTGAAATTTCTATGAATTAACTACGACATCACAGAATATGTCACTTAGTCATACAGTGGTGTCGCTTGATCTGAAATGGTCATCATTAGCAGAAAGTGGAAGTCGGTATCGTCAAAGACTAATGGGACACATGTCCTCACAGAATTCGACCTTTCGTAGCAAATTGGGATTTGACGAGCGGGCAGCGGAGATACTGTTCTATGCTACACGAGAATTTACGAGACCTTTCATGTGATGTTGTTTGTCAGATATCTACTACGGCAATAATCGTCATGACCAGAAAATCGTGCATTGTTTAAACATGCTAGACACACTCGACATCATGAGCACGTCTGTATATTTTTCCACAAAAAATGCCTCGATAGCGAAGGGTTGGGAAAATCATGCTAATAAACACTCTCATAATTGACTGACAACACAAAAATTATTAAATATTTGCAACATGACAAATGAGTAGTTTTACTTTTCTACAGGGCTATAAAGATTATTTGAGGAGTCTTCCCTTTTCATAACAAAGTTCCACTTACACAGGACAAAATGAATGCAAAGTTAAGAAGTCGAAAAACTTTGGATTTGTGCTATTGTGCATTAGTGTGCTTTTCTGCCGATGACTTTAATAGAGTAACTGTAATCTCATAGCAGCAAAAACAGAATTGTTCGAGAGATAACATTAGATCACGAAAAAAGCAGAATTACCGCAAAATATTCAGGTGCAAGTGATGAGACTTGGGAATAATTAACATGATTAATTGTCATAGATCTCTAAAATTCATCTATATGCCGAACAAATATATGATGACTCAGATAAAAATCAGGGGTCACGGTGCAAATTTGGTACTAGTAATACAAATTATCTAAGATTTCTCGATATTTGAAATTCAAAATGGCCGCCGTCCCTGTGTAGACTATATACAATAAAATAAAATTTTTCTGACACCAAGAGCTTTAAAATGAGCCCACAACAAGTTGTAAATCAGAAAAGAATGGATTGAATCTGAAAGCCTGAATATCTGTCCCCGAGGCGCATTCTACCTTAGGCAACACATCCATTTTTCATTCAACTTACAGTCGATATTCATAGCTTAAGGTGTATCTAAGGCGCTGTACTCCTTGTTGTGCAAACACTAAGGTGAGAACCAACTACATGTGTCAAGAATTATTTAGAAGGATAGGTGCCTCAATGGGTGTTGATCTGTTGATGTTTAATCAAATTTGAGATTGTGCTGTACATCATCATCCACGCAAAAATTAAAACTTTGTAAAGTTCGTCAGTTTGTATTTTAAATTTCTTTGCTGCACATACATCGATTTACGAATACAGGGACTTTCCAGGGTAATATGCCTGTCACGTGTATACATTGCAATATTGTTCCAAAAGTTGCAAAGAGGAACTTGTTGATGATTTTCTGTCTCAAATGACAAATTTTCCCGGATTTCTGCTAATCAAATATATGAACAGGGAAGTAAATTTACACATGTTGATGGGGATTTACATTTATAGACTTCCAATTAAACCAACAACCATTATAATCAAATTTATTCTGTCGCTTGACAAAATTTGTTTATCTTGTATTTAGAATTCAAATGACTCCAAATACTTCTGTGTCACTCGATCTGGAATGGCCATCGTTGTGGAAAGTTTCATCTGATCATGCGTTCCGTCCATGAGGAATATAGCTGTTTTTGTCGACTCACTACGTGTGTGGGTGTGTCAAGTTTAGTAATATCAATATCACTGTTTCATGATAATGCGAAATTGAATCAATCTGTCTATGAACACCACTTCGTAACATGTGCCTGACCAGCTTCAGCGTTACTTCCCCAAATGTTTGAAATTGTAGATGCTCATGGCAACATCGTCGGTTCGAAAGAATACCGCTTATCCGTCAGCTGTATGTTTTAAAACTTAATATTTCGTCATTGCAGAACTCGTACGCTGCGCGGAAGATAACGGTTCCCTATTTACGTAGTGGTGGAAGTTACCTGGAAAACCTTCATAAATGGTGCAGAATCCGGGTAGCTACAGTGGACATTTTTGTGTGTATGTCTGACAAACTAGCGAATGGTGATTACACTTTCATGCTGAATCTAAATTTGCTCATCGATATGTTAGCCCACCAGTACATGGAGTTGTGCTGCCCATTTTGCGCAAAATGTACATTTCAACAGAAGCATCCGAAATTCAATATTACTTGCAAATGAACGTAATTTCATAACCTGTTACTTAGTCTGAGGCAATCGATTAGAATTCATAGTTTGCAGGTTCTTGTGAAAAACTGACCTACATACCGCTGAAAAACCACAAAGACTGATATTAATAGCTGATCATAGGTTCTCAAGTTTCACAAGATTTGTATGACCCAATATAGCATGATAAAACAGCATATTGGCCATTGGTTTCCATGACCTCACTCGAGCGTTATATCCAATCATTAGTATTTAATAACGGTAAAAATCTGTATAGTTTCACTCGCCGTATCCGGTACTAGTTCTTTGTGTGACTCGCGTCTTTTTATTTGACTTTTGAAATGGCCAGCTGAGCCGGCTCAGAAACGAAAGAAAAATACTGACCTGAACTTTGACACTGATGTTGGGTGAACGTGTACAGAGTTGATAAAGGAGAGTTTGCTGCGAAATATTATCTTTGGCATTTAATATAAGTCAATATTTGTACACTATATTTGTGATTTATGATTCAATTTATTCCTTTTATGTGGACGAGGTGGGACACAGGTGCTTTCTTGATGGTGGTCAAATTTTGAGAGTAAAAAGAGCAACTAAACCGTTACAATGCTTGACTAATAACATGTAATCGTTTTTCGTCTCTGCAGATAATTAATGACGGGTCCATATAAAGCCAGAGGTTTATCAACTTTGGAACACGACAAATCGCCCTGAAGTTACGGTGAATTGATGTAATCACCCCTTTGCAAACAGACTGCAGACCAGCTTTCGTCGCAATAACAAATATCAACTCTACGGGTTTACAACGACAGAGGTTATTTATTGATGGGCGTCACAATTATTTCATGGGGAGGTCGAGATAAATGCAGCCTTCCTGCCACTGTCTGTCATATCCCTCATAGTGCAGCCACCATGGTCAGTCAGTCAAGGATCAGTAAGGAGTCACCTGAAAGATGTTATGCCTCAGTCCTTCATTGTGATTGATCTTGAGGGTCCTTCATGGTCACTATGCTATCTGTCGTACACTGATCGTCTCTGTCTTCTTACAAGAGGAGATCCACTGACTTATTTGCATAATTGTAGCCAGTTTACTGGAAATTAATGTATAACCATGATTCAAGATTGCAATCAATAGCTCAAGTGTTTCCTAGCAACCAATCTAAAATAGTTCTACTTATCTCTGGATGTCTGTCGCGGACCACTACCATTCACATGTACCCCACCTGGGTATGGGTTGTCCGCATTACCTCAGTTGACCTTCCTGGTCGATCTAGAATTAGTCGCACTGTTTCTGTGATCGCTGCAATCCACTGGTTTCGGACATTTAACGTCAGCAGAAGTACACATATGAGGAAATGACTATGTCGGAAATTTACCCAAGACGTCGTCGTATACCCCTTCTTTTACTGATCTCGACGGTAAGTGTTAGTGCCAACATCGATGACCTATAATAACTGAGTATTTGTCATATCAACTTTGATAGACTGCAACTCGGTGGCGTTCCCAAACGTTACACAAATACGGGGTATCTTCTGGCATTCTTGCTAGGATTTTAGTAACAAAGACAATTGAAGGTAACAAGCTGACGAAACAAGCTATAAATGTCCGTGAATTACTGCAGTGGAAGTTACAATGCAAAGAAATGACGATTTTTGTCTATTGATATGACTAGTTAAAATAGGATTTTGAGTTTTAAGCTCAACAACTAGACTCCTAAACAATGACTGTGAACAAACAGCTTTTGAAATGACCTTTAGACTTAATTTAGCATCATACAGTGTCATTTTCACTGAAATAAATTGCTGTATTTGTTATTTTGAAGCCCATTTCTATTTATTAAGAATCTTTTACCCTTTCATTTTACTGTGTATGGATAAACTGTATTGTTTATCCAGCGAACTCGACGAACCAGTTCCCTCCTGTGTTCTGAATGTAAAACATGCCTCTGTTGGTTGAGAACGCAATTATTTATTTGTAAATAAATGGGACTCTCTGTTACCATGCTCTTCCAGACTTTTTTATATGGGACAACGTTGATCACGGCAGCTTCTATCGACGATGCAAACACAGCTGGAACGACTACAGCATATCTTCCTCCATTTATAGCATTGGATACTCTTCCAGCGCCAAGTAAGGAATTTTAACGTATTTTCTAATTTGCAAATATTTGTGAAAAATTTACTTGTTCCTTAAAATAATACTTCATCTATGAGACTTTAACTGGAAGAAGTGCATTGATTGCACACCCTATAATAACAAATTTCTTTCATACAGAAAAATTTTGGATTAAAAGTTCTGAAGGGTTAATAATTCGTTGGTGTATATCAATGCACAACGGGTGAAGTCAGGAACGGTCTTTGTTAGGTGAGGGTGGTAGACGTTTTTATTTAACATATCAGATCACGCAGACTCTGAGGTGAACGGACGGTCAATATTCTTATCGGACTTGATGTGATAAAGCTCTAAAATTATATGAGGCACGTCTGATATTTTATCACTGAGATATCGACATTAACAAAGTTTGTAGGCTATGCTATTTTGTCAACGATGACTGCATCATGATGGGATAAGCTTAATATGTTGCTCTTGCAATGGCAGGGTTAGAATGGCAGTAGGGTTACATGGTTTGACCTTTGATATGTTTTGATAACTGTACAATTCGTATCATGTGTCGCGAGCACAACACACCTGTTATCACTACAGTACAGCGCCACATCATATTGGACTGAGTCACATCCTGAATCGAGAACCATTTTGTACTAATTAATGGCCGATATGTGAACCCCAGTTCTAACAATTATAAAGTCAAATACTTTCTTCAAATTGAGAATGAACAAAATGACGACATATAAAACATGCTAAGATTGTAAAGTGCAGGATATAGGCCACTTATTTTATATATGCCGATGAGTAACACCAATGAATTTGAGTTTCCCTGCTTATGATGACATTATATTCCCTCTCTCCGGTCATGACGACATTCATGTCGGAAAAGTCTCATATGGCAGCACAGTTGACTAAATACAAGATAAAACTAGTCATAGACCCTCGATTGTATCAAATGGTTGGCGAACATTGCATAAATATCATAAATGACATAAAAACGCGCATATTGCCGAACTGTTTTTCTCTGGTAATCATCAAACATTTGGGGAAGTAAATAGCTATAAATGAATGGACAAATTTGAAATAAGCGCCAAATTTAATTATTTTGCTTCCTTAATAAGGTAACAGAGAGTAACAGTTTAAGCAAGAATTCTTGAACAACATGCTGTTTTCCAGAGGTTTTTCACTGAAAACACACATTTGTTGCAGACATAAACAGTTGTATAAATATCATAATGTTTTGCACATAACATCTTCAGAGTTATTTGCAGACATGATACGATTGAAATTTAGCGTCTCAGTCGCATATTTACAGAAGTTTGTTTTCAAAGTTCTTTTCAGGGGTTCAGGGGATTGGCGTTAACTTTGTAGCAATCCATTCAAGCCAATAGAAAATAAGAATGTGTAATATTCGAGACTTCCTAAGTTCCTGTGATTCTTCATGACGCTAAACTTTACAATGGTCTAAAATGTTAACGAATCCGTATTTTATTATTTGGCAATGATGTACGTGTCGGCATGACGATTAAGATCGGGTGTTCCCCTTTGATTTCCATGGCGGCAACTATCCATCTGCACTCCCAACACACGTGTGATTGGAGTCGAACAGTCAAAATACGAAAACAATATAATGTTAGACAAAGTAAATTCTTAGAAATTGTTCGTGTATAAAAATTATAAAATAAATTAAAGTAAAATGTACAAAAAGGAAAATAAACAATACAACCAGATGCCTAACTCTTTGGGAAGCTATTTAAAAAAGCAATACCCCTGTTGGTCATCACTTCCCTAAATCACACATCATCGGAATTTTTTTCGCCGAAGGCAATAAATTATAAGTGTTTCTGAAAGTCGCGAGTACAAGAATAGCTGAAATATGCAAAATGTATCTGTATTGATAATATCACATATCCTTTCTATATTCAGAAGGGAAAGTATGAAACTCAATAATAATATTCATTTCAAATTTAAGTATTCCTGCGTTCTCAACTGTTCGTGTCGGGACCACTCCATTTTGCATTTTGAAAGGTACATCAAAGGTGATATGATAATAACCACGGAATTTTTTACATCGGATGCTTTGCCTAAACGTACTCGAAAGTAGATAATTTGAGAGTTTTTACTCGTAATTGTTATTAAGAATTTTAACCCATAAGCAAGAATTTGTATGTGGATCAGTGAACAATATTTATTATCCACAAGTCTAATCAGACTTGATTACTTTTTAAAAATGATTTAGAAACCAAAAGGTGACGTAAGAATGAAAGCGAACATTAATATCCTCTATAACAGGACCTCACTGTCCTTATTGGGCCTTTTAATCGACCTATCACATGAGACTGGCTCTTTACTACCATTGGCCTTCGCAAACCATCCACTATCAGGTGCCACATCAACTTGACAAAGTTACGCCTCGGGCACTAATACTAAGACTCAGATGTTCACGTTGTTCAGTTTGCATCGTCAAATATCCTATGCGTAGATAACTTCAAAGTTACACTAAAACCTCGTCGACAGAAACTTAAATATATCTGGATTTTTACATCAAGTAAAAGTGGCTAGGCTGTAATTATGACCACAGAGTCGAATACACGTCATGACTTAGGAACTTGCTCACTATTTGTCGAATGCTCAGGAGTGTTTGTATTCCGTATCACAGAACATACAACACAAGTTACCGGATTTATTCGACCGATTGGTTGATATATCCGTTTGTAATTTATCGCTTGACCTGGTACGAAGGTCGGGTAGAGCCACAGAGTACGTGACTAGACTCTAAATATAAATGCATGTTGGTTTTAAGTGTTTACTTTTGGCAGTGCAAAGGTGTTCTTGCAGCTAATCAGATCATCGAGAAAATAGATCGATAGACAACCCCTTATCATCTACATAGTTCGCTGGGAAACGTTTTAAGCGAAAAGTCTACTAAATATTAGCTGCGTACACCCTTTTAGCGCCGCTGTGGATTTACCTGATTATACAATTGATGTGAAGGAATTTTCTGCACAAATCGTTAGACAGGCCCGTCGTCCCAAATTTCCGTTCTCAGTTCATAATTACATTGTCTTGGATGACGACTGTTCACTCCTCAATCTCTTCTTTGCATTCTGCGTGACAAATAGGCAGAAGAGAAGTTGTACATCGGCCACGTAGATTGGCCCTCTTCATCAGAAAATTTAATGTTTCCTTATCGCCATCGCCTAGTTTGTCCGTCGTTAAATTATAAAGTTTGTAGTAATTTTGTAGTCTCAAATTATAAAGTTTGTAGTCTCAAGAACAGAGCTACTATTACTACGGGAACAGTACAAATAGAAGGTATGGAGAGAGAGAGAGAGAGAGAGAGAGAGAGAGGGTCTATTTCCCCGTCACCTGACGTATTTTGGCTAATCGCAGGAAGGAATGGGCATGTTGCGTGTCATAATTAAATGATAACACACGCTTGCAAGGGCACGATATGTTGCCCGCCCAAGGGATGGTGCTCATGGCGGTTATAGTTTTTGACGGTATAAGGCTGCGTTCACAAATAACGATTAGAGGGAGGAGCTGGAGGGATCGCGGTTGAAATCCTATTTTTTTCAGATCTCCCCAAATACCCTTGAAAAATTTTCAAATCCCCTCTACTCTATATAATCAAAATGTTTCAATCCCCCCCCCCCGCCAACTATCACAAGCCCGTATATCGGTAAAGGATGTGCACGCAGAAAAATAAACATGTATCGCGCCCTTCCGCTCGCACATGTTCTACAGTCTACCTGTTATAAGTAGTTTGTAAAGTCATGTTCCAAAGGCAAGTTCTTAATTGATTCATTTTTAAACGGATAAGAGAACTTTTTGGATATCAGTAAGTCTAAGCCAACTTGAGTTAATCCGACTCTGGCCAGGTCAATTGCTCCTGTCGAAGAGCACACAAAATGACGATCATGAGAGAGTGGGCAAATCGTGAATTCTGGCTAATTGCCATATTGTAAAAATACTGAGCACAGTGACCTACCAAAAAATTGTTTCAAAAGTACAAGACATATATGAATAAGTTGCTACTAAAAATTGACAATACTTGAAGTTTAAAATATTCCATTAAATGAATGTTTTCATCTCTGAAATTTTGGATGTAATAATGGCAAATTAGGTTGTAAATAAATAATTCTATTTAGTCACATATTTTTTCATTTAGTCTTTACTGTTCAAAGTTATGCTTTTGAATATATTTTATGATGAGAATATGAAAATTTAGAAAATCAAGTATGGTGACCCTATCTTTTCTCTTTACTATTTGATTATTCTCATATGTCAGAAGTTCTGACAACTTTTAAAGTCTCCTGGTCTTCCATGTGTTGCTCTCTGGCCTGATCTTGTGTACAAGTATGTTTCACTGTCATGAGCGTCATTTGACCCAAACTCTTCTTCAACTACCATGTACATCAGAGTCAGAGCTATCTCTATCACTGCTCAGGTATGCAGTGACAGTGACACTGCAGTAGCAGGGCAGTGCCTGATAGTGACACTGCCGTAGGCAGTAGCTGTATTAACTTTGATAATTTTGACAATTTTTTTGTCCAGTTTATACAACTGTGTTCTTGTTCTACTCCCTACGTCATTTTGAACTGTCCAGTATTCAGCTTGCTATCACAGCCTGTGTTTGTGTACCATGCATTTGTATCACTGACAATTAACTGTCAGTCTTGACTTAAATTCAATTCTAACCTAATACATACAAGAGGATACTGTAGGGAAACAGCAAGAAACTGTAGTTCATATATTTCACAGAAATGTTGCAAAAAATCATCAAAAGTTGCAGCTTCTGCCCTATTACTAGGCTCAAGTTTGCTATTTTCACTACATATCATACATGTTATTAAGATTTTTCAAGATAAAAGTCATGAAATGTGACAAAATGGTTCTAGATATTGTTAAACTATTATAAACAATATGACAATTGGATGACATAAATAGGTATTCATTTTTCATTGAATTGCCTACAAAAACTTGTAATTGGAAAATGTAAAACGTAAAACCAACAAAATATTTTAGCTCCCCCTATAGGCAGAGAAAAATTTTCAAGTCCCCTCTCTACTACCCAAAATATTTTCGAATTCCTCTGAATTCTTCCAGCCACCCCTAACCATTTTATTGTGAACGCAGCCTAATATACCGTCATGAGCACTATCTCACCTGTACCGTTATGTATACTAGGGGGCGTTGCCGTGAGGCCCAGCCATGGTTCCGTCGCCACAAACAAGTTCCAGTTGCAAATTATCACTCGTCAGTTGCAGCACTTTCGCTCTTATCTATATTTTAATTATGAAATATAAAATTTTTTAATTTTGACTTTCACTTCCTTGTTTGTTAACCCTTGCACCATGACCCCCTGGTACTCTATGACGTCATCGGACATTTATGTCCGAGCCGGGTTCAAAGTATCTGTGTGTGATTTACTGCTGCTGAAAGTAGTTAGGTAACATTGACTGTAGTGTTCGAAACTAATGACTGGTGGCATGACAAACAAGATATTTCACCATCTTTTGGAATACTATAGTCATCAGTGTTTTTTTCTGCTGTTTATAATTATGGGAAGACTTATTTAGAAGACACCAAAACCTAGCTCCCGACGCACAAAGTAACCTCTCGCATTGTTCTTCCTAGTTTTCGCCCTTCTTGTTTTTGTTCGTTTTTGGGTTAAGTTTTGACTCTAAAGCGACAGAATCTAGGTTTCACAAAAAATGAGTGCATATTTTGGTTAGTGAGAGTTTAGACGCCTAATCATTCAAAGTTGGATTGATCGAATGACCTTGTCTAACTATTGTTGAAATTTGAAAAACTATCCGTCTCAAAAGTACAGGGAAATAAAATTTAAATTTAGAACAGTGTGAATAAGATTATTCCCTGGAACCGTAAATCAACTGGAAAATTACTGGACCAGCGCTATCATTTGACTTAATCCAAGCCAGATCACAAATGATGAAAACTTTCTAATTGTACGGTAATATTAACTATAGCAATCACAAACGCCAAGAGTCAATAAAATAATTCTATCTGGTATTCACATCAGTTATGTATTACTCAGTATACATTGAGATCAAAATACGTGACATTTCTGCGCGAGGTGGGATAACATGTTTTCTTTGCTTGTACCAGAGGCTCAGAGGTAAAGTGGCAAATATGTGTTCTCCAAATTTTGAGACAGCAGATTTGTCATTTTACCTCTAACCTATGTGTACATATATAGGCGTCTACATCATGATAACTCACGTTAGCAAGGGCAAGATCACGATTGCTTGCCCACCAAAGGGATGATGCCAACACGAGGGCAGGCAGTAAATCTTGGTCTTGCTATACTACTGATCTCGTAATTGACTAAAACTCCGCCACGTGATATTCCAAAACAGTGATAAGCATGGTTCGATTTGCTATTGCCTCGACTCTCACCCGCTAGTCGTTCGAAGTCTAGTTCGAAGTGCACACACGCATTGTCGTGTACAGGCGTCAGGAACTCTTGCACGAGATATTTAAAATCGTCATTCGAAACTTTGCGCGTCATTTCCCAACCTGTTGTTCAGTATGCGCACAGTACAAGTACTGGATGTTGCGATAATTTTAAATGTTCGGTGTAATAAAATTAATAACACATGAAGATAGAGAAATATCACAATAGGGCCGTTCACAGTTTACGTCACTGTTCTCTTATTAATATGCAAAAATAAATATTTGTCCGCATTTTTAGATTACGCTTTTGAAAATTACGCATGCAAGAACGACGAAAATACATCTTAGTCGGCGACTGCTAGTGTAACAATGAATACTAAAAACATATTCACGACTCACAGTACAAGCTGCAAAAATAGCCATGCATGCAACATTGATAAAATTTGTCCGCATTTCAAGCTGCGTGTCCGATGTTGCGCGCGTACAGCTATATTTAGTAACAAACCTGTACCGTGAACAGCGCTATTTGTGGCCTGCCCTCGGGCTGGTGCTCCTGGACGAAATATTGATGATACCCTCGCCTGTGGCTCGGGCGTCATCAATATTTCGGTCAGGATAACCACCCTTTGCCAGGCCACCAATCGTGACATTGCCTATACTGTCACGTGTTATTATTTATTATTCTTTTTACGACACCGAACTGACACTTTTGTTTTCGAAACGGTGCGCAGAATGTAGTCGAGTCTTGCGCAGTGCAACATTCAATTTCTTGCTCCATCTCAATGCTACACACAAAGTTGAAGGTCAACTTTAAAAATGTCTAAAAGCGAGACAGTGTTTCGTTAAAGCTTTCCTCGTATAATGGACTAAATGTCGTTGATTCAAGTCATGAAAAATTCATGTACCATTTCGAAACTATTGCTGTGCAGAAAATACCCAGCGAATGTACGCGAATGTGTGGTACACGCAGAAACGAGGCGCTATATTCCAGAATGTGGCAACGGGGTATATCAGTGCACGCGAAAGTACTATATCACCTATAGGCAATGATTTACAACTTTTTTACATCACATGTATTATTTAATTACTGTGATTGGCTGAACCTCGCTCATACGACATAGAACAAAAAGCGATAAAACATAGCGTAGGTCACATAGCCCTGTCGCGTGCACTGATATAGCCCACTACCACGTCCTCAGATACCGCGCGTCGTTTCGAGCGTACGACATCATCACGGACATCCGCTTGGTATTTTCTGTAGAGCAATGGCTTGTGTGGTTTTGTTTGGTGTATCCACTGCAGTTTCTTGTTCTGAAGCGCGATGAAAAGCCAGCACAGCCATATGTGTATAGTCAGCATTGTTATTGTTTAAAATTGAATTCAAGTCCGGACCTGAATTCATTTGTCATCAATAACAGTGATTACGGCCTTTAAACATGCATATACAGAGTATTTGCCGAACAGAATTGCGCTATTATAGCATGTGTGGGAGTAGAACAAAAAACTGCATTCGATACATAGAAAAACATACTTGATTGGCTAAAAGGTATACCTAATGTCCCTTTTATACAAATATGTTAAATTGTGTCCAGTTTTTCTGACAACAGCCCGTGTATTATGATTTGATATTTTTGGACGATGCACTATATCAGCCACATTTTGCCTTCCTGTATGGGGCAAGTCAGAAGGCTGACTTGAACGCATTGTGAGTTTGTTAGGGAGCATTTGAAAACATCTGAGAACATTTGTGGAATCTCCCCTCACTCAAGAGAGATGTTTGTGAGAGCAGCATTACAGTACTTTGATCTTTGATTACTCTACGAACGTTTGACATGCTGAAATTCTCTTGTTTCAGACCAACGTCAGGAATACATTAGAACGATGTTCAAGAGCTCAGTATGAATAGTGGTTACAAAACCGATTCAATAAGAACATAGAGGTAGCACGCAGATTTCTTCCATAAGAGGATAGATCCTGTGATGATATTTCTGTTGTCACTATAGTTATCATAACGGACTAGAAATGCGCGGATTTAAAACGTCAAAGGGTGCAAATTTCTCGATAAATGTCGAAATGATAGAAAATCGATTAATATCAACAAGGCAGAATTATAGAAACATAACCTTGTTCTGCCTCCCTCACAAAGCTGGTACTCCAGCAGTAGTCAAGGTCCCACAAATATAGTATTACACAGTACTGAAAAAGTTAATCAGATGTGTTAAATTTTCACAAATTTCAAGACGCAATAAACAGTAAATCGGGTTAACACTTCAATAAAAAAATAATAATCGAGCCAACATCACAAAACGAGAGGTGATAAAAAGTCCGTCAGAAATACACTTCGTAGATCTAATACGTATTCATGAAATTTTCACTAAAAAACCCGTAACAATGTCAATTGAACATTGCTTAAGAAGTTCATGGCTAGGAAACGTTGTCACCCACTAACAACCCACCCCCTGAGTATGTGTGGGGATTGCATGATGCTTTTCATTTCTGCATTATTAAGCGCCATTTAATTGGGTTTTTTGGTGCTCGAAGTTTTGTTTGTCCCTGTCACTTTTACCTGGACGATTGGAAGTGTGGCAGGAAGTGCATCTTGTTGATTGTTGTGGTTTGTCGTCTGCTTGACTGCGTTTTGACGACTTTTTCTGTCACGGAACCCGAACTTACCAAAGCTGCCATTGTTCTCAGGTATTGCCGTGAATTTGTACTCACATTCCAAAACACCATACCAGACTCTAATGTGAATATTGACTTCAACCCATCTTCAGCACCAGTCCAAACAATGGCGATATATCATGTCAAAATGAGAAAAGTAGGAAGAAGAGAGGATCAAGAGGAAGGATCAGAGCAAGACTCCGAAAACGTGGTAGCAGATATCCACTTCCTACACCATCATGTTTTCCAATGTAAGATCACTTCAAAATAAGATGGATGAGCTAACGGCCCTGGCAAGATTCGACGGGGATTTCGTCGTTGTAATCTACTGTGTTTTTCAGAAACGTGGCTCACAGAGGAAGCTGACAAATTTCTTTGCCCGGCTATTCTCTTGTTCGTGCAGACAGAGACCCAAACAAAGCAAAAAAGCGGTGCGGTGGAGGATTGTGTGCTTTTGCTAGCAACAGGTGGGCTACCCAGTTCAATATTTACGAACAAGTATGCACCCACGACTACGAGCTGTTGTCGGTGTCATTTCGACTTTTTTACTTGCCCCGGGAGTTTAGTAAATTAATTGTTATCATGGTTTATGTACTAGGACCCAACTTCAAGATAGCTGGAGAGGAGATTTCCGAAGTCTGTAGCGAAGTACTTATGCGTATCCCTGACAATCCTGTCTTTATAGTAGGTGATTTGAATCGATGTGACATGACTTCTCATCTCCCTAATTTATATCAGTAGGTCACAGTTCCACACGTCTTGGCAGAACTATATGTGTTATGAAAATATTCCCGATGTATATCGCTCCATTGGCAGACCAGCTCTCGGGCGTTCAGATCATAATGTGGTACATCTTCCACCGAAATATCGTCAAAAGCTGAAAACTGAAATACCACAAGTCAAACCATACAGGTTTGGTCTCCGGGGAGTATTAGCGATCTGCAAACTGTGTTTGAAATAACATACTGGGACATTTTAAAACATCTTGCATTGAACCCCAAGAATTTGTTGATATACTGTTTCCTGTTACATGAAGTTTTGCGAAAACATTGTGGTAAAAACCAAATCAGTACGTGTATTCCCGAATAACAAGCCTTGGGTAACAAAAGAAATGAAAATGTTTCTAAATGAAAAGAAATTAGCATTTCTGCAAGGCGACAGAAGTAAATATAAGGAAAAAGAAAAGGGATTTAGACAGGCAGGCTAGAATTGCGAAATATAAGTACAGACTGAAAGTTGAAGAGAAATCAAAAACAAATAATTGTAAAGCTGCATGGGATGGGTTGAATGTTATGAAGGGTAAAAAACAAACACTAGCCTAAATTCATTCTCTCGTGATCTACTTGTCTTCCCCGATGAATTAAACACATTTTATGCTCGTTTTGATGTAAGAGATTTCACCAATGAATGTGTAACATTATGTCAGAGTTTGAAGCCTGTCTCTGATCAGATTGAGGTCTCCCAAAGCGATGTTGAAGAGAGCTTTTTAAAATCAAACAGTAACAAAGCAGCAGGTCTCGACAAAATTACAGGAAGGGTTTTGAAATATTGTGCCAAACAACTCGGTCCTAATTTTACTTACATTTTCCAGATGTTATTAAATCTTCATGTTGTCTTCCGTACATGGAAGACATCTACAATTATTCCAGTTCCATAGAAATCCAACCCAAAGCAGCTGAATGACTATCGTCCCATTGCCTTAACATCAATTCTGTGCAAGTGTATGGAAGGTATTGTGCGGAAGCATTTGCTTTGTAATGTGGCTGAAAGTTAGATCCGTTTCAGTTTGAGTACAAAGCTAATAGAGGGGTGAAGACGCATCTATCACTCTATTTAATTACTTTCTCAACATTAAGAATCTGCAAATGCATACATTCGTATTCTTTTTATAGACTTTTCAAGCGCTTTCAACACCATTGAACCATATGTTCTCCTTAGACGTCTTATCAATATGAATATCAATGCCAACATAGTTCTCTGGATCAGTGATTTTCTTAGAGAAAGACCACAACGAGTATTGTGTAAATGGCTACATGTCAGAGTAAATTTACTGAATGTTGGTGCTCCACCAGGTTGTGTATTATCACCTACTCTATCTTCTATTTACACAGATCATATGAGGTGCGATACTGCAGTATCTTGTTTGTTTAAATTTGCTGATGACATGGCTTTAGTTGAGTTACTTAAAAAGGAAGATTCTCTTGCTGAATATTTCCGTAATGTTGAAATTTTAAAGAACTAGTGCATAGATAGCTTTTTAGATATGGATATTGGTAAAAAAAGAGCTAGTAATTGGTCGTAAAGTTTGCCCGGATTTTTCTCCTGTCACAACGATGAATCTGTTGAAGTCGTTTCATGTTTCAAATACTTAGGTTCATTTGGAAATGAAAAAAACTCACATTTGATAAAAATACTGGTTATATAGCGAAAAAGTCCCATTAAAGATTATACCTTCTCAAGCAATTCAAATCGTTCAATGTGAGTCAAAATATCTTACAAATGGTGTACAGATCCTTCATTGAGAGTGTTTTAACCTATATTATATCATACCAGTATATTAATGGTGCAAATACTGCGATCCGATTGGTCGAGACGCGAAAAGAACCGTGGTATATTGTCGATATACCACGGCTGGCATAAGCTATCGCTCATGCATATATGTCGTGAACTGGTCAAAATCTCGTGGTATACCGTCGCTGGGTGTGCTTTATTGCTTAAATGTCATTTTGTGGTATGGTAATTTGACTGTCAGAAACAGAAGTAAGCTTTCTCCTATTGTTAGGATGGCAGAAAAAATTATGGCTGTCATCAAAATTCCCTTGTAAACCTTAACATCTGGCAGTTAAAAAGGAAAGTGCACAACATTGTCAATGATTTCGACCACCCTCTCTCATGGTTACTTCCAGAAGCTTCCGTGATGGAGACATTTTCGGGTCGCCAGTGCAAAGATAAACCTCATCAAAAAGTCATTTCTTCCATCAGCAGTTTCAATTTTAAACCGAAACTCGATGTAGCTGTTTTATAGCCAGTATTTTTTACCAAATGTGATTTTTCATTTAGAAATGATTCTAAGGCCCAACTTTCGTTTGTGTTTCAATTTTTGTATCTATGTCGCTACTTCGTCTGTGTTTTTAACCATTTCAGAGTGTAATAGCGTCCCGTTTTATAGAATGCTCTTGCCAGCATTCCAGCTTTTGGCCATACAAATTTTGACGTGGGCACTATACGGTCTAGGCCCCGAGAACCGTATAGTGCCCACGTCTATGAATATTCAGCGTGAACGAGGGCGATAAAACTACAAAGACTGCTTCGGATAAGGCTGACAGGAACGCAAACAAATTATCCCCACTCAATCCCAAATTCTACACTTGGCTCTTCTAAGTATTTCTCTGCACTACCACCTAGCCAGTCCACAATGACTGGATTGTCGGTAGTTGAGAACGGCGACACCAAACGATGTGAGTTGAAACATAGACCCTCGAGAAAAACTATAGTTGAAACGGATACTAGCAAACTATTAAAAGTGCATTTTATGTTAAAATACCAAAGTCACCATTTTTGGTCGAAAATGAAAAGAAATGCGCTGCGACACACGATAATTTCGAGTATTTAAGCTCCACAGTCCCTCAAACGACAGCCATACATGAACGCGCTCGTTAATGTCCGTAAGCTCCGAGTGCTACGCTTGCGATCGTGTCGATCGGTACGACGGTATGACATGTATCAATGGTCCAGTTCAAGTGACTTGAATGACTACAAAACTGATGTTTTCTCCGTTGTTATGGACAAGGGTCCGGCATTCGCAGGTGCGGAACATTTCGGCCAATGGGACATAACAATAAAACAAAAACTGACCAACTTCGCCTGTTTGTAAGCACTAGCGTTCCCGGGGACAAGGATTCGCTCAGCCCGTACCCGGGCCCGTACCTCGATCCCTGCTTTGTACTTAGCTGGCGGTTAACTGTTTTTATCTTTTATCTAATGTAAGCCTAGTATATCCATGTGAGATATATATGTGGTCCAATTTTGATATACTGTAGTCTAATTTTGATATGCTGACTTATTCACTACATTAAATCATAGACAAACAGAAAAAAATGCTCACATGCCGGCTAGCCCGTGTAACGCCGGGAACACACGGAGGCTGTACGCAACTTACTGCTAACATTGCCGGCCAACTTCAAGAATCATGTCTCAATTTTTTCCTTTCTCCTCCAATAAACCCGAGGCAATTTTACTGACAGTAATACGCTATTAATAACCAGTCTTGTTATGAGGAACTGTGTATACACTAAAGTTTTCGATTTCATAAACCAGAATTCAGATCTCTCTGTTCAAGTGACGAAGTTTCTCTTAAAACTCAACCAACAAGACTCAAATTATGATGATCGTTCTTTCTCATATGTCGCCGTAGCAGCAGCCATAGCTAGCTCTCGTGCGTTTGCGACGGAAATATTCTTGTTTTCCGTTGCACGACTCGGAGTTTCCCTTTGCAATCCACATTCGTCCGAGAAAAACGAGAGCTACGACTGCACAGATGAATGCCGCTGCTTCCTTATGGAATAGACTTTCTAGTCATATTCGTTCAGCATCAAAGACCTGCTTCTTTGAGAAAGCATAGTCATGCAACACTGTGTAAAACGACAGTGAAAATTTTCTTTACGCTTTGTCTAGAAAACTTAGAAATAGCGTTTAGGACCCGATAAACAAAATGTTACACTTGGTGGGGGTGTTCGTGATAAGTGGAACGGCGTTTCTGTCCTATCACTGGCCATGCTTGGTTTAGGCGTCAAATTTAAAATTCACTGTTATCAGTCAGTACATATTGACACACACACCCACTAACTCATTAAACTGGCAAACGCTTTCGCAGAAATTTGTATGGCAAAAAGCTGTCATAGTTGTACTTTTTTAATCTGTATATGATGAGCCTGAAGGCAAATTTCTACAATTTTGTGGATAATAAAGTAATTGAATTGAATTGAATTGAATAGAAATCAACCAAAACCATTCCTAACTCGCTTATGATAGTCGCTTATATTTCTTCTTACTCTTAGAAATATAAAACGAGTGAACCGGCTTTCTCTGTCATATATCGCCAACCTTGTATATTTTTCTGAACTTTTTACTAATATTCAGTGACCTCGAAACTTTTATAAAACATTACCAATTAGGAAATGTAGTACCCACAGGATAAAATATTATGCATGATATTGTGAATGCAATTTAGTTCGTTGTTAGAGATCCTTTAATGCTCGAGAAAGCTTTCTAGAAATACTCGATGAGAATCATCACTTTGATTCATTCTAGAAGACGTGTCCTTAAGGCTCCAAGACAAGAAATTGACCTCTTTAATCTAACAATTCTCTGGTGCTTTATAAGCTCAGAACCCCCGTACATTATGCATTTTCTGAAAGCCTAGATATAGGGGAACATTTTGGTAACCACAGTGTCACCATTGTTTACATAGCTATCACGTGACAGGTAATTTGCATAACCTTTCAAAAATCGGTTTTCCCTATGTTTTGTCTCAATACTTCAAAATATCTTACTTAAACTTGCTGGAATGCAAGCTGTTACAAGGCTCTTTAAAAGTGTGTCTCAGATTTTTTATATCTTGCTTAGTTTTTATTTGAGCACAATTTTTAAGAAATCAACTAGGGTTAAATTCACCCCTCTGGAAGTTTTTCTGGCATAAAAATTGTTGAAGTAAGTTTAAAAAAATTCCTTAAAAAGATCCTTGGAAAAGTTTGCATTCATACAAATTCCAGCCACATATCTCAAAGCAGCTTATGTATCTAATCGCAAGACAAAGTATAAGGTAAAGCAATTCTTACTACACAATAACTTCTTGATACTTCTATTTATCTCAATTGATATGCAAATTTTATATACTGCTGCAATAAATTCCTTCACTCCAAAATTAACTTTGTAATGCATATCATTTCATACCTGTGTATCTAATCGCAAGACAAAACATTGCATGATTAAGTTTAGGCAAATCTTACTATACAAAGAACATCTCCTGATCAAGTATGCAGCTATTCATGACCTGAATCTTGACCTAACTACTATACTATTACTATTAAAAACTCTCATTGTGTACATATTGTCCGATGTAGATTTGCAAAATCTTTCTGTTCTCGCATCATTAACTCTTTTCGATTTTAATTATCACACTCCTTTAAGCAGTAGTATTATCTGCAGAACACAATGGCAAGGTTTTATCTAACATCCTGCAATACAGATGACTCTTAATGTCTTTCTCTTTGTCTTTTGGCAAATGTACCCAGGGACAGTTAAGGTCTGTGTTGGCGCCAGATTGTCTCATCAGAAAATTTACCAAGCAGATTACAATTTCAATGGAAACAAAGGGCTATCACACCTCCATAATCCTCTTATAGACTAGAACAAAGCCGATCTCGGGGATCGCCAATTGTCTACAAAGCTATAGCTGCGACTAAATTTAAAACGTGTTGTGAAATTAAGTTTTAGATTATCGCTTTAAAGTGAAAATCACGGCTAGCCATTTTAAACTAATATATCGGGTAATAAGAGATGCGCTCCCTTTTATCTACAAAGTGCGCGTTTCTATGAAGGAATGATTTAGAGTTTTCTTATGGAAAATACTCATTTTTACTTGAATTCGAGGGAGAGTTTACTATAAGGTATATCTGTACTGTGAAAACAAATACATTTTTAAATCCCCCTCCCTAATGATTAACAGTATTATTTTTCTCACCTAAAGCTAATGTGAGCATTGAGTGGTATGACACTATGTCAATGAACGTAAGCTGGGATCACAACGACAACGCCGACACTGATCACTACATAATCACGGCTACCTGTAACATTCCGTCCGAATCTCAATGTGATGACGGTGATGAAACAGTGGAGAACACGCAACGCGAGGGAACAGTAGCGGACTTAACCCTGGAGCAGAATACATTATTATAGTGACAGCGTACCACACAAACGGCATGGAAAGTCCTTCTGATGGTGTAGTACAGAGAACAAGTAAGCATTTAAACACTAAAATGTTAGTTACATATTTATAAAAACAACATTAAAGATATAAAATATGGAAGTTATCCAGCCTCTCCTATATCAGAATTGCTGAATTACACGTATTATGGGAAATGTAAATATAAATAAAAAAATTGAAATATGCGTGCTTACCAAAGGCTTTAAAATTCAATCGGAAATTTGTGAAACAGTTGGATCCGGTTTAGACGATACAAACAAATACACTTTATGGCACAATGACTTTAAGACCCTTGAATATATTTTAATGAAATACGAGATTTTAATTAAAAAAGACAAAATACAAAGCAAATATAAACAGAGTTGACTTGCTGTTTTAATATACTTCAAACGCAAGTCATATTGCCAATATCTGTGTCACTCGTTTTTTTTCATTTAGACCCGGTTTCACCAGTTGTGGCGATAGAAGACCATACAACAAACACCATCGATATCACGTGGACAATAGATGAGGATACAGTTTACGATAGCTTTGAAATATTTTACAAAGCCGATAGTGATGAAGATTACCAAACTGATACAATCGATGGCGAGGATCCCCATGAATATCAACTGAAAGATCTGACTCCAGGAGAAAAATACAAAATTGAAATGAAAACGCATAGCGGAGGGGAAACGAGTGACAGCAGTGAACCGAAACAGCAAAGAACAAGTACGTTTTGATCATAAACCATTTGATTCCATGAAATATTAACAGGAATATTTCAAGGTTTTTGTCTTTGTCATTGTGCACGATATATTTATCGTTAATTTTTTGTGAATTAGCTAATCCTTACGTATTTACAATGTAAGACTTTGTTGTGTTTACAATTTGTTCTATTGTATATTTTTCAAGTCTTACTTTTACTGATGCTACTAATGATTTGCGAAAAAAAAGATTTGTTATATTAAAGAAATAAAGGAAGGCGCGTTGACCATTAACGCTTATTTATGGGCAAGGGCGAGAGGAAAGCCAAAAATTAACTGCTTCGCCATTACTTTTTACTTTCTTCTATCCCGCCTTTTAATAAAAGTTCATGGTCAGCACTGAGTCTATTATTTCCATTATATTATTAACGAACCCCCCCCCCCCCCCCACAAAAACAGTCACAATTTACGAAAATTTTCACGCTAAATAAAACGGGGCCCAAGAACTTGTCAGTGAGTAGTGCGCGCTGTAAACATTATGCTAATCCGGAGCTTTTTTAAAAGTGTCTAAACTTTGCCCACAAGTGCTGTATTTCATTTTGTGATTGATTATGATCTTTGTTCATGATAAAATTAACGTTTTAGCTGTCAAGTTACGATATTTACGGTATTATTGATATCCACTGGCATGTAAACAAAACCATTACTGTGTGTAATTGTGGGCAATCACGTAGTTCAGCTCGAGCATTAAAATGCTACGGACAGGGTATGGTACTATTATGCATCTTATTTGCTGACTGCTTCGTTTTTTTTTAAACATCAGGCTCAGAAATTGTTTTTTGTTTTTAAATCGGCATACGCTTTCCTTATTTATGCGTTACATGTAAACTTGCGTATTTCCACAAAATTGAAAATATAGCGATTTAGTACTGCTCTGATGTACAAAGTGGCCTCTGTAGCAATTGTGTTCGATGTGTTTAATTTTAATAAGTAAAACCTTGTTCTGAATAGTTTGGAAATGTGCCTAATTGACACGTTAGAAATGAATTGTGCAGGAGTAATACCATATAACACGTTTTCTTGCTTCACTGATTAACTTCTTAAGGTATTTTGTCTTTTTCAGTTTTCCCATGTCAATTTGCGTGAAAATCAGGAATCGTGACAAAGAAAATGACCAAATATATATCGTTAATTCGTAAAGAGTGTTGACTAGCTGTGTATAAACATGCAACCTTATATTTCTAATATTCATGTCCTACGTTTTGGTTATAGAACCGGTTTCACCAGTTGTGGCGATAGAAGACCATACAACAAACACCATCGATATCACGTGGACAATAGATGAGGATACAGTTTACGATAGCTTTGAAATATTTTACAAAGCCGATAGTGATGAAGATTACCAAACTGATACAATCGATGGCGAGGATCCCCATGAATATCAACTGAAAGATCTGACTCCAGGAGAAAAATACAAATTGAAATGAAAACGCACAGCGGAGGACAAACGAGTGACAGCAGTGAACCGAAACAGCAAAGAACAAGTACGTTTTGATCATAAACCATTGATTCCATGAAATATTAACACGAATATTTCAAGGAGGTTTTTTCTTTGTCATTGTGCACGATATATTTATTGTTAAACTTTTGTGAATAAGCAAATCCTTACGTATTTACAATGTAAGACAAGACTTTGTTTGTTTATAATTGGTTCTGTTGTATACTTTTCAAGTTTAACTTTTACTGGTGCTACTAATGATTTGCGAAAAAAAAAGATTTGTTACCTTAAAGAAATAAAGGAAGGCGCGCTGACCATTAACGCTTATTTATGGGTAAGGGCGAGAGGAAAGCCAAAAAATTAACTGCTTCGCCCATTATTTTTCACTTTCTTCTATCCCGCCTTTTAACAACAGTTAATGGTCAGCACTGAGTCTATTATTTCCATTGTATTATCAACGAACCCCCCCCCCACAAAAAAAAACAACCAGTCACATTTTACGAAAATTTCCAACGCTATAGAGAGCGGGGCCCAAGAACTTGTCAGTGAGTAGTGCGCGCTGTAAACATTATGCTAATCCGGGATTTTTTAAAAAGTGTCCAATTTTGCCCACAAGTGCTGTATTTCATTTTGTGACTGATTATGATCTTTGTTCATGATAAAATTAACGTTTTAGCTGTCAAGTTACGATATTTACGGTATTATTGATATCCACTGGCATGTAAACAAAACCATTACTGTGTGTAATTGTGGGCAATCACGTAGTTCAGCTCGAGCAATTAAAATGCTACGGACAGGGTATGGTACTATTATGCATCTTATTTGCTGACTGCTTCGTTTTTTTTTAAACATCAGGCTCAGAAATTGTTTTTTGTTTTTTAAATCGGCATACGCTTTCCTTATTTATGCTTACATGTAAACTTGCGTATTTCCACAAAATTGAAAATATAGCGATTTAGTACTGCTCTGATGTACAAAGTGGCCTCTGTAGCAATTGTGTTCGATGTGTTTAATTTTAATAAGTAAAACCTTGTTCTGAATAGTTTGGAAATGTGCCTAATTGACACGTTAGAAATGAATTGTGCAGGAGTAATACCATATAACACGTTTTCTTGCTTCACTGATTAACTTCTTAAAGGTATTTTGTCTTTTTCAGTTTTCCATGTCAATTTGCGTGAAAATCAGGAATCGTGACAAAGAAAATGACCAAAATATATATCGTTAATTCGTAAAGAGTGTTGACTAGCTGTGTATAAATATGCAACCTTATATTTCTAATATTCATGTCCTACGTTTTGGTTATAGAACCGGTTTCACCAGTTGTGGCGATAGAAGACCATACAACAAACACCATCGATATCACGTGGACAATAGATGAGGATACAGTTTCGATAGCTTTGAAATATTTTACAAAGCCGATAGTGATGAAGATTACCAAACTGATACAATCGATGGCGAGGATCCCCACGAATATCAACTGAAAGATCTGACTCCAGGAGAAAAATACAAAATTGAAATGAAAACGCACAGCGGAGGACAAACGAGTGACAGCAGTGAACCGAAACAGCAAAGAACAAGTACGTTTTGATCATAAACCATTTGATTCCATGAAATATTAACACGAATATTTCAAGGAGGTTTTTTCTTTGTCATTGTGCACGATATTTATTGTTAAACTTTTGTGAATAAGCAAATCCTTACGTATTTACAATGTAAGACAAGACTTTGTTGTGTTTATAATTGGTTCTGTTGTATACTTTTCAAGTTTAACTTTTACTGGTGCTACCAATGATTTGCGAAAAAAAAGATTTGTTACATTAAAGAAATAAAGGAAGGCGCGCTGACCATTAACGCTTATTTATGGGTAAGGGCGAGAGGAAAGCCAAAAAATTAACTGCTTCGCCCATTATTTTTCACTTTCTTCTATCCCGCCTTTTAACAACAGTTAATGGTCAGCACTGAGTCTATTATTTCCATTGTATTATCAACGAACCCCCCCCCCACAAAAAAAAACAACCAGTCACTTTTACGAAAATTTCCAACGCTATAGAGAGCGGGGCCCAAGAACTTGTCAGTGAGTAGTGCGCGCTGTAAACATTATGCTAATCCGGGGATTTTTTAAAAAGTGTCCAAATTTTGCCCACAAGTGCTGTATTTCATTTTGTGACTGATTATGATCTTTGTTCATGTCAAAATTAACGTTTTAGCTGTCAAGTTACGATATTTACGGTATTATTGATATCCACTGGCATGTAAACAAAACCATTACTGTGTGTAATTGTGGGCAATCACGTAGTTCAGCTCGAGCAATTAAAATGCTACGGACAGGGTATGGTACTATTATGCATCTTATTTGCTGACTGCTTCGTTTTTTTTTAAACATCAGGCTCAGAAATGTTTTTGTTTTTTAAATCGGCATACGCTTTCCTTATTTATGCGTTACATGTAAACTTGCGTATTTCCACAAAATTGAAAATATAGCGATTTAGTACTGCTCTGATGTACAAAGTGGCCTCTGTAGCAATTGTGTTCGATGTGTTTAATTTTAATAAGTAAACCTTGTTCTGAATAGTTTGGAAATGTGCCTAATTGACACGTTAGAAATGATTGTGCAGGAGTAATACCATATAACACGTTTTCTTGCTTCACTGATTAACTTCTTAAAGGTATTTTGGCTCTTTTCAGTTTTCCATGTCAATTTGCGTAAAATCAGGATCGTGACAAAGAAAATGACCAAAATATATATCGTTAATTCGTAAAGAGTGTTGACTAGCTGTGTATAAACATGCAACCTTATATTTCTAATATTCATGTCCTACGTTTTGGTTATAGAACGGTTTCACCAGTTGTGGCGATAGAAGACCATACAACAAACACCATCGATATCACGTGGACAATAGATGAGGATACAGTTTACGATAGCTTTGAAATATTTTACAAAGCCGATAGTGATGAAGATTACCAAACTGATACAATCGATGGCGAGGATCCCCATGAATATCAACTGAAAGATCTGACTCCAGGAGAAAAATACAAAATTGAAATGAAAACGCACAGCGGAGGACAAACGAGTGACAGCAGTGAACCGAAACAGCAAAGAACAAGTACGTTTTGATCATAAACCATTTGATTCCATGAAATATTAACACGAATATTTCAAGGAGGTTTTTTCTTTGTCATTGTGCACGATATATTTATTGTTAACTTTTGTGAATAAGCAAATCCTTACGTATTTACAATGTAAGACTTTGTTGTGTTTATAATTGTTCTGTTGTATATTTTTCAAGTCTTACTTTTACTTTAGTTACTGTTGATTTTCATCTTATTGGCTGATTGCTTCGTTTTTTTTTTAAACAGCAGGCTCAGTAATGTAACACTGTCATAATTACAAATCATGTTGTTCACTGTCCCTTTTGGAGCCATTCACCGGACTAAAACTTTTTAAACAGACTATTATTTTTTAGTCTGCATACACACACTCTTTAGTTATGCAGTATGTGGAAACGTTTATTGCTTCATAAATTTGGAAACATAGAGATTTAGTACTATTCTGATCTACGAAAGTGGCTTCTCTAGCAATTGTGTTCAATGTTGTTGAATTGTATTTCCAAAAGTGAAATGGCTTAATTGACACGTAAGAGATGAATTGTATAGGACTAATAGCATATCACAAGATTTCTTGCTTCGCTGAGTAATTTCTTGAAGGTATTTAACTCTTTCATTTTTCCATGTGAATTTGCGTAAATATCAGGAATCCGAACAAAGAAAGTGGCAAAAAATGTGTTGTGAACCATTAAAGGGATACAGTAGTCGGAACTGTGCCCAAAGATTGTATGGGACCATACGACCAATGTAACACTGTATCCAAGGTACGATGGTGATTGATGAAAGTTAAAACATGTCTGTCATAATCTGTCATCGTTTAATTTAAATGTTGCAGCTATGATGATGAGGAGCACCTTGATATCGTGCACGAAATACATTGTTTGTAAACAAGAAACTTGAACAGGCGCGGTTCCGACGACGGTTTCCCTTTAGAGAGTGTTGGCTAGCTGTTTATAAACATTCAACATTATATTTTCTAATATTTATTTCACCTTTTTTGTTTCAGACCCGGTGGAGCCAAGGGTGACGATAACACAGCATACCACAACCACCATCGACATCAGCTGGACAATAGATGAGAATACAGTTTACGATAGCTTTGAAATATTTTACAAAGCTGAGAGTGATGGAGATTACCAAACTGATACAATCGATGGCAAGGATCCCCATGAATATCAACTGAAAGATCTGACTCCAGGAGAAAAGTACAAATTGAAATGAAAACGCACAGCGGAGGAGAAACCAGTGACAGAAGTGAACCGAAACAGCAAAGAACAAGTACGTCTAGATAATAAACGAATCTATTTATCCGATATTACCGAAATGTTTCCAGGACGTTTTATTACATCATTGTGCAAACTTTCTTTTACAATGGAACCGATCTGAACAAATCAGCTAATACCTGCTTTTTTGGTGTTAGGCTTGGTCATGTTTATAATTAGTTGTGTGGTATTATTTTCAATTATTGCTGTGCCGATGTTTCTGTAGGTTTGCCAAAATTTTAAATGTTATATTACATCTGATCGAGTGATAAGTGCATGTTTTAACTGTTCACCCCAAGTCCCTGTAAACAGGTCCACAATCACCATTGAAAACAATAACTTTTGGCTAAATCATCGGGGTGAAAGGGTAACACGGCACGCTAATCAATGAAACGCTGCCATACTATACAAATCCATTCATATGTAGTGACAAAGCATTCTGATTCATTGAATATATAAATTTGTCCAGGAGAGAACTTTCTTAACAAATTGACTATTAAGATCTGCACATATACAATATATTATGATACAGTTTTATGTAAATGTTGGTTCTCCTCAAAATTACAAACATACCAATAAGTATTACTCTAATCAGGAAAAATTGCTACTCTCACAATTCTAGATGTTGTTTATTCCTTTTCCTTCCATGAAGACCTTTTTCTCCTAATAATTTGAATAATGTATCACATTTAGGTGAATGAATACTACAAAACACGCTTTTTTCTTTAGCTCTGTAATTTCTTAAAGACATTTGCTTGCCACAGGAGAAATTATTTTAAAGAAAATGATCGAGAAATATACTGTGAATGACTAGAGAGTATTTATTAGCTCTTTTATAACATTCAACCTAGTATTTCTAACATTTAAGCAACCCTTTTTTGTTTCAGACCCGGTGGCGCCAAGGGTGACGATAACACAGCATACCACAACCACCATCGACATCAGCTGGACAATAGATGAGAATACAGTTTACGATAGCTTTGAAATATTTTACAAAGCTGAGAGTGATGGAGATTTCGAAAATCATGAAATCAGTAACAAGAATCACCGCGATTATCAACTGGAAAATCTGACTCCCGGAGAAAAGTACGAAATTAAAATGACAACACACAGCGGAGAAGAAACGAGTGACGACAGTGATACGGTAGAGCAAAGAACAAGTACGATTTGATCATAACACATTTGATTGCCTTATATTGCGCTGAAATATGACAAGGAGGTTTTTTATATCACTGTGTAAACTTATTTTACTGTGGAACCAATTTTCACGAATTGGCTAACCCATACGTACATGTATTAAAAATGAAAGGCTTGGTTATGCATTTTTCTCTGAAAAACAGATTATAGTATTAGACTTTTAATTCGTCAGAAATTAATTTTCCTACTATACGTCTCATAAATATCGAGTTCCAGTTAATATCTTTTTAGATATTTTGCCCATTGTGATTCCTCTCCAATAAATAACACGCCAGTATTGATGCGGTTCTTATTCAGAACCGGTACCTTCAGAGGATGTTTCCATCACAAATTACACCACAGAAAACATTACTATTGCATGGACAATGGATGCCGATACAGTTTTTGATAGATTTGAAGTCGTGTATCGATCTGAACGGATGGTGAAGATCATGTCGATGGTGTGCTCGATCACACAGCACGAAGCCATACCCTGACTGGATTGATTCCGGGAGAATCCTATGACATCTTTATGAAGACATACAGTCATCAAGAAGTCAGTGCGGATAGTAACGCCGTTGAACAAAGAACGAGTATGTTACAATCAAATGTTATCACACTTCATGTATTATTCGACTATGGTTATTTGCTTTGAATTACTCACGCGGCACGTTGATAAAAGTAATGAACCATGGCTAAGCATACTTTTCCCACCAGATGTGGCGGTCCTGCCCTCTGCGCATGCATTTCAGTGTTGTGCACCCCTGGCCAGCGCATAACAAATTGTCGGGCACATTACACTTTGAGAAATTTGAAAAATATAAAGGTTATCCCAAATTAGTTCAAATCGTGTAATTGTACTAGAATTTCATCTGATTCAATTTCAGTTGCGTCTCGTAAGTTTGGCTGTGTGCGCCTGTTTACGCAACTACGGTGGCCCAAAACTACCTGTTCTCCGCATTCAAAGTCTGCGTCGCAATCAAATGTTTTTCTCTCACATATGTCTCTGCATTCAAAGTCTGCGTCGCAATCAAATGTTTTTCTCTCACATATGTCTCTGAATTCAAAGTCTGCGTCGCATTCAATTGTTTTTCTCTCACATATGTCTCCGCATTCAAAGTCTGCGTCGCAATCAAATATTTTTCTCTCACATATGTCTCCGCATTCAAAGTCTGCGTCGCAATCAAATGTTTTTCTCTCACATATGTCTCCGCATTCAAAGTCTGCGTCGCAATCAAATGTTTTTCTCTCACATAAGCTTATGTCTCCGCATTCAAAGTCTGCGTCGCAATCAAATGTTTTTCTCTCACATATGTCTCCGAGGTATGCCTCAGTGTACGTTATTCCGCGAAGCATAATTTCTATCGAACAGCGCTCTCAGACGGTCGCTATTGACAACGACGAACATTGTATCAAGTTATTTTCAATAGATTATCGATCGAAAATTTGTTTGGACGCCGCTTGTGCTGGGCGCCCGTGTGTTGAGGTCACGTCATAAACATTTCCACAATAACCATATATTGACTTATACACTTAAATATCAACATTGAAGGTATCCGTTGGTTTCCTGTACTGAAATTAAATCGACGACAATTTTTTTAGTTTTGGTGATACTTTTACGTACGTTTCGGCACATTTTGGCGCACCTCGGCGTAGTTTGGCGCCATTGTGAACGGGGGACTACACGCGAGTGAGCGAGACAACAATGTATCAATTTCGGACAAAAGGATATCGATCGATAACGTTCACTGCACGATTACAGTGGAGACTCTACGCCCGTTCGCCTCTGTCTGTGTTATTCTTGCAGTTTACTGGGATTTTCATAGTTAATATTCGCCAAAATTTGGTATAAATTACAACAACTGACTGGTATTTGGTCTGTATAATTTAAGAGACGCTAACCGATTAAAATGGGTCAATATTAGACCCTGATTCTGCATATGCAAACGCTGTAAGATCGCCATTTTATTGAGGGCAGGAGCAAAAATTCAGCGATCGGAAAAATAAAATGCAACTAAACAAGTTTCGTCGAGAAATTCAAAAAACTAAAACGACAGCAATTTTGTATATATATCAAGGAAACACCGTGCCACTTTTCACTATAATTGGTTCAGAATTGAGAAATTTGAACGAGCGATAGTTGTACGGTCTGTTCAGTACATTAAACGCAATTGTTTTCTATGGGAAATCGAGCAGAGTAGACACATCGTAAAATGAAAAATACATCTGAAAAAAACCGTTGTTTAACTTTTTCATTTCGCTGTTATTTTTTATAATATTTGGTATGACACATATCATGAAGGGTAACTAAAACTCTATGGTTTTATTTTTTTTAGTTTCCCTCTTTTTTATGAAATGACGAGTTGAAGATCGTTTTGCTGTGACTGTGTTTTTACTTGATTTTGCATATGTCTCTTATCGCTTACGTATTTTTGGAATTCCCTTGTGAAATTCTTCCCAAAATATTATAATTGTAAGGGCAGCATATACGGGAAATAGGACCTGTTGCTCTTTCATTAATATTTAGATGTGCAGCAAGGAAATACGGCGAAATTTTCAACATGACGCGGGAGGTGAAATTGACTCTCCGAACGCGCACTCCACGTATGTGTGGCAAAAATTCGGGACGCTATATACCGTACAAAATGGGGCGCCTTTGAAAATTTCGCCGTATTTCCTTGCTGCACATCTAAATATTAATGAAAGAGCAACAGGTCCTATTTCCCGTATATGCTGCCCTTACAATTATAATATTTTGGGAAGAATTTCACAAGGGAATTCCAAAAATACGTAAGCGATAAGAGACATATGCAAAATCAAGTAAAAACACAGTCAACAGCAAAACGATCTTCAACTCGTCATTTCATAAAAAAAGAGGGAAACTAAAAAAAATAAAACCATAGAGTTTTAGTTACCCTTCATGATATGTGTCATACCAAATATTATAAAAAATAACAGCGAAATGAAAAAGTTAAACCAACGGTTTTTTTCAGATGTATTTTTCATTTTACGATGTGTCTACTCTGCTCGATTTCCCATAGAAACAATTGCGTTTAATGTACTGAACAGACCGTACAACTATCGCTCGTTCAAATTTCTCAATTCTGAACCAATTATAGTGAAAAGTGGCACGGTGTTTCCTTGATATATATACAAAATTGCTGTCGTTTTAGTTTTTTGAATTTCTCGACGAAACTTGTTTTAGTTGCATTTTATTTTTCCGATCGCTGAATTTTTGCTCCTGCCCTCAATAAAATGGCGATCTTACAGCGTTTGCATATGCAGAATCAGGGTCTAATATTGACCCATTTAATCGGTTAGCGTCTCTTAAATTATACAGACCAAATACCAGTCAGGTTGTTGTAATTTATACCAAATTTTGGCGAATATTACTATGAAAATCCCCGTAAACTGCAAGAATAACACAGAACAGAGGCGAACGGGCGTAGAGTCTCCACTGTAATCGTGCAGTGAACGTTATCGATCGATATCCTTTTGTCCGAAATTGATACATTGTTGTCTCGCTCACTCGCGTGTAGTCCCCCGTTCACAATGGCGCCAAACTACGCCGAGGTGCGCCAAAATGTGCCGAAACGTACGTAAAAGTATCACCAAAACTAAAAAAATTGTCGTCGATTTAATTTCAGTACAGGAAACCAACGGATACCTTCAATGTTGATATTTAAGTGTATAAGTCAATATATGGGTTATTGTGGAAATGTTTATGACGTGACCTCAACACACGAGCGCCCGGCCGGCACAAGCGGCGTCCAAACAAATTTTCGATCGATAATCTATTGAAAATAACTTGATACAATGTTCGTCGTTGTCAATAGCGACCGTCTGAGAGCGCTGTTCGATAGAAATTATGCTTCGCGGAATAACGTACACTGAGGCATACCTCGGAGACATATGTGAGAGAAAAACAATTGAATGCGACGCAGACTTGGAATGCGGAGACATATGTGAGAGAAAAACATTTGATTGCGACGCAGACTTTGAATGCGGAGACATATGTGAGAGAAAAACATTTGATTGCGACGCAGACTTTGAATGCGGAGACATATGTGAGAGAAAAACAATTGAATGCGACGCAGACTTTGAATGCGGAGACATATGTGAGAGAAAAACATTTGATTGCGACGCAGACTTTGAATGCGGAGACATAAGCTTATGTGAGAGAAAAACATTTGATTGCGACGCAGACTTTGAATGCGGAGACATATGTGAGAGAAAAACAATTGAATGCGACGCAGACTTTGAATGCGGAGACATATGTGAGAGAAAAACAATTGAATGCGACGCAGACTTTGAATGCGGAGAACAGGTAGTTTTGGGCCACCGTAGTTGCTCAAACAGGCGCACACAGCCAAACTTACGAGACGCAACTGAAATTGAATCAGATGAAATTCTAGTACAATTACACGATTTGAACTAATTTGGGATAACCTTATATTTTTCAAATTTCTCAAAAGTGTAATGTACCCTATAGCTTAATGTTGCAATATTACATATTACTCATAAAAAATAAGTGTACATGACTTAAAAAGTAAAGGAGATGAGCTTGCACTTGTAGATTGAACCGACATTACTTCACCATCCGATTATCACAATGTTACGATCGTGTTAACTGTAAGCACATTGGACTTGTCACAAACAGTTCTGCCTCGCTTCTTACGATTTGAAAGCAATTTTGGCATAGTGACAGGAAAGTGGAGGCATTCGCAGCGGCCACTTTCTGCCTGTGACTGTGTTTTATGCTTTGAGTACATCTTCTGCGGATAGTCTGGGTTAATAAAAAGAATTAGACATAGGAGCAAGGATAAGGTAATGTAAATGTAAGGTTGTTGATAATATTCCTTCAGCTCGGACATCATCAATATTACCGTCATGAAAACAACCCTGTTCGAAGACAACAATTCTTGTTCTTGTTCTTATTATTATCATCGTTATTTAAGCATTCGGTCTATTATGAATTGACAATTTATTTCTTTATCCTCCCAGGCGGGCGTTAGGGAGCCGTCTTATTTACGGCCTGGGCGGGATGGGGGGTGGGTGGGGGTGGATGAATTTCATCGGAAACTCTGAAATTTTGAGTAACCCCCCTGCCAACCCTGATGAATTTGAGTAACCCCCATCTCTAACAGAAGTTTTGACTGACCCCTAACTTAGAAAAGTTATATATCAAGACATCTATTTGTAAAATTTTCAAAAATACAGCGATAGTACAGACCTTTCATATCCTGCTAGATTATCACCGGTTATCTCATGACGGTTGGGAAAGGTGAAACCAGCAAATGAAATTCAAAATCACACTAAGGAGTAGATATAAAAGCTCACGCTATAACAAGTATCCAACCATATAGTATTGTTTAATTTGTATGGTCTGACTGGGCAGAATTTGAAAGTACAGGGGGAGAACACGCAGGAGTCTGAGGGGCAGTGAAGTGTCAGAGGAGCTTGTACTCTCTCCTTTTTGAGAAATTGATGTGTGCAATGATTCAGTCTGGTGCAATATGCATTTTTACTAAGTAAAATACTCCAGGGGGGGGGGGAGCGCGAGAGGGAGGTGTTCGCCCTCTAGCGTCGAAAGTTTGAGAAATAGATGTTTGAAATGGTGAAATCTGAGAGGTTTTTCGGTTTATTTTGCACCAAAATTTGAGTAACGTTTACCCCCTTCTTTTTCGCCACATTTTGAGCAACCACTTTGTAGCTTTCAATATTTTGAGTAACCCTCCTCAGATTCCTCCGACCCCAGGCCATATGTAATGACGGCTCCACTGATTGAGAATCATTGTTCATGGGATGCCAACGCATCACAATGTTCAGTACATGCAAGCGTCGCCTTAGTTTTTTGATGCTGCAACTTAATCAATGTGCATCGGCTTAGAGTCTAACTCTAGTCCAATTTTACAGAGAGGTTGAATATGCCATTCGCTAAAATTGCTGTTCCATAGAAGTGCCATAGTCCCCTTGGAATTATCCAAACTATCAAAATATACATTCATGAAAGAAGATAAGGTAGATTCTGCCCCTCCCCTCCGGCAATTTCGTGAGGCTACGACCCTGCATAATTACACAATCAGCAAGTTTGTGTGAGTTGACAATGGACATCAGTGACCTACTTGGTAATTGAAAGCCCATGGCATAATGCACAGACTGAATTCATACAGTCAAGTTCCAGATATTGGCAAAGCACATGTTTCCCCGTACTTGAATATGGCTTTTACCTGATATTTATGTCGAAGTAAGCGTCATTACTAAAGATGGATCGGATTGGCAAGGTTACCTTACCTGAAATTAACGATTAAGATTAACTTTATTGCAGAACCCAACACAGCAACTAGTATACAAACTACGAACGTGGACACTTATTCGATATCACTGGACTGGTCCATTGACTCCACTAGTCTATGGGATCTCTTTGAAGTGTCGTATATTGGAGAACATGAACAAAAACCAAGAAATCAGGACACTGACGATACAGCTATTGTCCTCGAGGGACTGAGACCGGGCGACAGTTACACAATTGTACTTGTTACCGTAAAAGCAGACGAAAAAAGCGATAGAAGTGAGCCTTATTGGAAACGACGGGTAAGTTGTACTTTGTTCCGACACGTAGCTGGACTAACTAAAGACATGAAAATGTTTGCAGTGTTAGTAATATACAATGTCGCTAGAATCTCAAATGCTGATGCAAATACTGTATGAGAATACTAAATGAGAAATAAGAATGCGGTAAATATACCAGATTATACTTACAACATTAGGATCAACGAATACCTTTACTTGCTAGCATCATCGTCAGAAATAAGATTTTATCAAATCACTTTCTCACACCTGCAGTTCCATTGAATCCCGGTGATGTTCTATCTATTCCAAGACTGACGTGGACTTTGTCGTGCAGTGGGAACCCCCTGCCTGCAATGAAACAGTTGATTGCCACCACGATACGTACTTCGTAAACCACACCGGAAGTGGAAGGGTTGTTAACCAAGATGACGACGCCCGGAATGCCGATCTCATAGATTTGACACCAGGCTCTCTGTATAACGTCACCGTGCAGACAAATAGCAGCGGTGTTTTGAGTGATTCAGAACAAACAACAGACAGGACATGTAAGTCAGCAAATTAACTTAGGTAAGAAGCGCAAGATCAATCAATGGTCAAAGAGATCACCAGCAGGACATCAGGTGCTGCCTGTATCGTCGCAAAATGCATCACGAATTCCATGAAGGCATTGGAAGGGGATTTAAAGTCTCTTTACTAAGAAATTTATGCAGGGTTATGATCCTTTGAACACGACTGTTTACAATGAATGAGTGAGTCATTCCTTGAGAGGGACTTTGAGCGATTAATATAGCGAAAATCATTTCAATTTATACAATCAGGCAGAATACTAAACTTCATGCACTCCTAAATGTTACGTATCGATGTTACTTAAACATTTGATTGTCTGTCTGTCTGTCGGTGCATGTACGCAGTCATTTGTGTATGTATGTATGTATGTATGTATGTATGTATGTATGTATGTATGTATGTATGTATGCATGCATGCATGCATGCATGCATGCATGTATGTATGTATGTATGTATGTATGTATGTATGTATAATATGTGTGACAGCACAGCGACATATTACTTGGCTCCTAAACTGAAGCTAATACTATGCGCCTGTGATACCAAGCAGAAACAAGTAAGGTCATGTAAGATTAAGGGTTAACAATTGAAATGTTAATATGTTACCATAATATCATATCATTACTTGCCATGGTGCGACGCAGAAAGAAATCATCAGATCCCAGCTTTAATAGTTATGAAGACTTTGTATTGTAATTATTTCATTTTTAGTGACTGCAAAGCCGGAAAATTTCCATGTCACATATACAACAACAAAGTCCATCCAAGTAGCTTGGGACAAGCCGACAGGAAATTTTGAAAAGTATAACATAACCGTTAAAAGACCTGAAGAAGAGCAGAATTTGGATGTTAGTGTAGCAATTTTTGACGAAGACGAAGAAAACCCTTACGCCAACATTACCGAACTGGAACCATACACGTATTATGAGATACGTTTAATCTCAGTGAGTCACGAGCCGTTGCGAACAGAAAGCAAACCAACTGATTTAATTGAGAGAACGGACATTGCACGTGAGTACTACGTATGCATTATCGCAATATGACGAGAAAGCGTTAGGACCGTTACGTGAACCAGCCTTTTTTCTTACCGATTGCGCCACGTTTTATAAAATGCATAAGAATTCAATCCTACATGCCAACAGTTATAGAGATAGATTTCTAAGTTTAAAGCGAAACTAATTTGAGTGTTATAAATGGACATTTGCAGCTTATTTCGACCACGGAATTGGAGTCATAACAACGTTAAATAACAAATTTACTCAAACGCCAAACTGCAAATGGCAGCATTCAAATTGTGCACCATCGGAAGGTGAATTAGCGGCTTGTTAAGTATAAATTAAAACAGTTGAAATACACACAAGTAGAAGATTAGAAGAATTCCCTCATTTGATTGCATATTTTTGATACTTAACTTCAGGAACACAAAATCATCTCGGGGTACTGAGAAATGCGCACAATAATTAATGATTTTTCATGAATATTTCAGACCCACAACCTCAAAACTATACTCCACCGGCAAATGAGGGTGAAACTGTTTTTGCATCTGAGTCAACGATTTCAGTTCCGTTTACCGACGACTATTTTTCACATGAACATGGCCCTATACTCTATTTTAGTGTTATCGTAACTATGGATGGAGGTTTGTATTTTAGTTATTCTATTGTTCCATTGCTCTTTCAGTGATACGTCTGTCTATAAAGAAAATTCGACAGCCGACTCAGTGGTTGATCTTTAAATTCAGGTATTAGCCGTCACATGATAATTTCGTCAACTTTGTGGTTACAGACAATATATTGTTGCCTACTTAAAACTTCATTTAAAAATCACCTCGCAATTTTCCCAAAGATTACACATGGAGGCTGTCCAAACACTGCGACGATTACGAATGTTCGATGTTCATAAGACTTCAAGGAAGAACGCATATTAATGATAACAATTGTCAATGTTCTATTTGTGATTGGCAAGATTTTGAAGAACCAGACGAATGGTATGGAAGTGACCCGGATCCAGTGATGAACACTTGGTATGATGCTGAACAAGCAAGCATACCAATGAGATACCAGATTGAAGACCGATACGACTACCCATGGCCATACGATGGTATGGTTATTTTTATTGACATTTTATGTACACGTGCATGCGGCCATGTGGAATGTTTTACTTGGCACTGCATTACAATATGACGCAAGGCATGATTGTTACACCACAAACATAGACCTAGACATGACCCAAGTCTATGGACATATACATGTCACAACAGTGTAAACTGAAAGTAAATTGAAGCAATATACTCCGGCACGCTGTTGCGTTAATCATAGGATGAACCCCATGGACCATAGCTAGGTCAGCCAGTAACTGCTACCGGGAAAAGCCAAGCGATTGGGGCCAGTCGAACATAGATCCAAACATTCAAGTAAATGAACATAAACGTAAACCTATGGATGCGGTTGTTGTACATGCGTTGAAGTGGAGCATCGTGTTTCGCATAATTAAAGTGGCACTTCCAATTGGTAACATTTTTAAAACACATTGTTTTTAATGCCAACGGTCGATATTTGACGTGGCGACTGCGCGCGGATCACGAGATATCGATAAAAACATGAAAAGTTTGAATTCCGGTGGCCAACCTAAATTCAGCTTCCGAACATCGAACGTTCGGCACTGGGGCCATTGTCAACTAAGCTATGGAGTACGAGTCTGCGCTAACGCTGCTGTACGCCACAGTACCACTCGCGTCGGTGATCGGTTATGCCCGTGGGGAAAAGCCGAGTCTTACTGACTCAGAGAAAAAAACGGAAAACAAAGTTTGCTGATTCCACCAGATTTCGCATAGGTGACTAGCACAGATAGGTGCGTTTGATACATAGCGGCCGCCGCGTGGTATGCACGCATACCAAGCGGCGGCCGCTATGTATCGAACCACGCTATATATAAGGTCTTCGCAGTGGGAGGTAAAATTGCGTCGTTCGAACTTATTATGAACTCCCTAGAATATCGTCAATCAGCACAACAACAAACCTTCGGGTTATTTCGGGTCATAATCAGAAACGATCGAAAAGTCCGGATGTGAAAAATACGCTCGGGAAATGACATGTTTTTATCGATATCTCGCGATCCGCGCAGTTGCCACGTCAAATATCGACAGTTGGCATTGAAAAATGTGTTTTAAAATGTTACCAAGTGGGAGTTCCTCTTTAATATTTAGAACGCAAAATATATTAATAATATTGAAATGATAAGAATCCAACTGTTTTTAGAAATTCTTGTTTATTTGTAAAATGTGTCAAACCCCAGCAATGAGAATATATCGTTCACTTGCAGAAGTGTCATGTCAGAATCTTCTTTAACCATAGCAAGTGTATAAGACATTTGTATCTTTGAAAGGTAACCTAAGGACGGCATCGGAAGAAAGCGAGATTATTATCATCATTGGTTCCAATACGTCATGTCTAAATCTCGACTTCCAAGGGTACTGCAATGGTCCATTGCAAGATGGAACAGCTTACAGGTGAGACGGAGGGTGCTATTTTCGAGACTGCACGGCAGTGAGTAGCGGTAGACAGGCGAAAGGGGAGACAAAGCAGTTTGTAACATGCAAAATCAAGGATTTTCAACTACTGACAAAAATACGGGACATTTACTCTAGTCGTTCGCATTTCCTTAGTGAGTCGATATTAGATAAGACATTGCAATGTCAACTGACCGGCATTTCTCCCGCGACCGAAATTTGTCTGCAGACGTAAAAATTTCGTAAAAGCCAGTCATAATCACTTGAGTATCATAAATGCATCAGTTGACAAATTTTAAGTCCTTGTCGTCTGTATGGAGAATCGTATTAGTATATTAGGAATAAGGCGCTACCTGAACTTTCGACGCACGTACTAGAGTATTTTTCATGCCGTAGACGTACTTGACACTGCAACAGCGGGGTCAAGATGCCTCTAGGCCACAAACCTAGCCTCCTAAAGCTAAGCCATGTTAAAAAAAAATGTTTTCTTAGACTACAACAATAATAATCCAAACAATAAACAAAAGAGTGCAGCGCCTGTAGATTCCTAAGGAATTACGTTAACAATGTATTGAAACAACGTACAACGGCAGGACTGGCGTGAAAGGGCCCGCTGCGTTGAGATAATTCAGTCAACCGGAAAAATAGCCTAATTTGTCTCGAAAATTAGCCTAAATTTGTCCGAGGTAAATGTGACGGCCCTGTTATCTTTGAAATCTGACTACTAAAAATGATTGACAGTTTGCCCACGGCGTATTGATATCATCTCAAGGTAGTTCAAAAGATTAAACGTAGAATCCCTGAGGAGACTATGTTCATATTGCAAAAAAAAATTAAGACTTGGCTTGTACATTTGATGAGCACATTGTTTTTTGAATTTTTCTTCATTCACCTCGGATAATATTGTTTCGACTCGTGGAGACACAGTCATTACGTTACTCGTATTTTCCTTCTCTGAACGAAGAAACATATAAGGGAATAGTATCAAATGTATTTCGAAGATATAGGCCTATTACGTCTTTACCAATATATCGTTGTTTTATACATTTCTGGAAAATAGAGTTGATCTTTCGAAACACCATTATCGTAGAAAGAATTACCATTATCTAATAGCAGCATGTAATTTTATGCATTTCACTTAGGAATTTTCCCCCCATCGACAGAATGTATACGTATATCTTTACACTTCCAATTTTTAATAATTTTGTCTGTTGCTTAGGTATCAGTTCAGGGGTTATACTGAGGGAGGATACACCGATACTTTACTGTCAGAACCAATTTCAACAGGTAATTTTAACAAAGACTCATTTCAAGTGGCGTTTATGAATTTACACATTCATTATTGGGGGATTGCAATTCTTACAGCATGCTGCAAACAGGTTGTTTGATCACCCACCATATACTTTGTCAAATTTACATGCACTTCCCTAACACGATTGGAACTAATTTGGGATAATTGGGTCTTCATATTTTTCAAATTTCTCAAAAGTGTTAGGTACCCTATATCTGAATGTTGAAATCTAACAAAGTACTCATAAAAACAAGTTCGTAACTTAAAAAAGAAAAGTAGATGAGCGTACATTTGCAGATTAAAAGACCTTACTATATGTGTGTGTACTGTGTCTGTGTGTCGTCTGCTCCACGCACACTGTGTTGCTCGGTCGCGCACAGAATTGTAAAATCTAAGTCGGTTACTGTGACCAACTCTTTTGAGTTGGAAGCGGTAGCAGACTGATTTTGTGTGAGGCTTAGCAGCTAGGCGATGTTGCTGTGAGTGTGTGGGTTCGAATCACGTTTGGGTTATAGAAAAAATTATATTTCATCATCCAACTATCCCAAATTAGTTCCAATCGTGTTCCCTGTTATAAATTTTGTTTTACAGAGCCTACATGAAAGTTGAATGAATGTATTTTTTATCTGTTAAGTACCGCAAATCTCCTCTGAAGTTGAAATATGAAACGATGGAATTTTGCTATGTAAACAATTGAGCTCGTTGGCACACGTTCTCCTTTTTTCATTTTAAAATGTATTCTTTCGATCTAATTAAATAATATTGCATGCATATATCTATTGGTACTTGTTTCTTAATCCTGTCGTCATTTCGGTTATTTTGTAATCCTCTGTCTTTCTTGACTTTTTGAGTAATAAAACAGAAATGCCGGTTATTACGATGCTATGGCCTGCAATACACTCAAAAGTAGAACGTGAAAGACAAAGAGGAATCCTTAAATCCAAAGGAACAGAAAATACGAATTCTTGAAACATTGAAAACTGTTAACTACGCTTTGTATCATTATGACATTGTCTAGTTCCAAAGGCTAACCTGACATGGCTGTGGATTCTACTGGGAGTGCTTGGTGGTCTGTTACTGGCTGCAGTCATCATTCTCGGAGTAATCTACTTCATGAGATTGCACCCGGATTTCTTTAGCAAGAAGAGGTAGGACTATTTGAGTAATGTTTGAGGAACTTAAAACGCTGCGGTAAAGTGGAAAGAGAGAAAACTTCCAACTTGATTGGATTTGTACAGAAACCTAGTGGACGTGATTGACTTGGAAATATTCAGTTAATTGTAAAGTGCTCTCAGCATTGTACACTTATACTTCGGATGAAGCTCAGTACGAAAGGAAAGGAAGTAGAAGTGTTACTGTTGCATGATAACTTTGACATCATTTGTTCTTTTGTTTGCCCCAGTGATAATCATCTAAAAGGAAATGAAAATCCCATGACGATTACAGGCGAGGAATCGGTTCACAAGAAACCAAAGCACTCCAAGTAGGTTGAAGACCTGGTTATTTATTTCCCATCTCCTACTACCATAGTGTTGAGCTACATTTTCCTACTTTAAACCCCCTCATTGGCACAAATCCTCTTGACAGGTTTCAGACCTATATAACTTGAATAGATCAATGTCAGCTTGAGTCTGAGTTTGAGTTCGGCTGAAATTCATGGTCATTGCTATGATTTAGGTGGACTCCGTAACTCGTCATATTGTCATACATTCTTACAGCAATATTTTATATAGTTTCTCAATTGTAATTAAAGTAGGCGATTAGCTTTGCGGAAATTTAAAACTTTCACTTTAAGCTCAAATCAAACCAGCATCAATGCAGGTATCAAAACTCAAAGGTCAGTACTGTTTTACATCGGAATTACTACTCTGACAATAAGCCATTCTGTTACACGTCTGTTTCCACATACATGGATATTGCCTGTTCCCACTACAAAAATAAATTACACGTTTCATCAGAAATACTTTGCGAAAGCAGGTGTTGAATACTGATACATGAGTAATTTAAATGTAAATGAATAATTACATTTTCTCAGGCCAGTGAAGTTATCAAAATATGACGAATACTTCAATATGATGTGTGCGGATATGGAATTTCGATTTTCTGAAGAATATGAAGTAAGTACGACAGGTTTACTTTAATAAATTTGTGTATGTTTTAAAAGATGGTAAGTGATTTCATGAAAAATGTAGACCGCTTACACAATTGGACACCACTGCTCCTTTTACCGTGACTTTCTTTGATAAACATCTCATTGACAATACCCGTCCGACGAGTGCGAGGGCAGTTATTCATGATTAAATTCGACACAAAAGATAACACTATAGTAGTTTGGAAAGAGGGATAAGTTGCTGTAGCTACTAAATTATGGAGCGAAAGTTGTACAACCATACCTTTTCAGCATAAATTCAACAGAAATTTACCTGCTTAGAATATATCGTTATTACCAGGCCTACAATTTTACATGATCAGATAATCGATGCTATACAATACTTCAGTCGCTCGCACAAGCAAATTAGCGTTTTCAATTTCGTTGAAGAGTTCAAGCTTTCTTAGGCACACGACAGAATATTGTATTGACCAGCCGTAAAATTTACCCAAACTACTGATAACGTCAAATGCAGACTTTCAATCATGATGTAGGCCTAATCATTTATTCGTACAAGCCTGTTGAATCCTTTTCCCTTACATTTATAGGAACTTCGCAATGTTGGGCGTGACCAAAGCTGGCTAGTCGCTGAGCTACCTTCTAATAAAGGCAAGAATAGATACACGAACATATTACCATGTAAGTGTGAATATTCTACGTACCAATTGACATATTGTGACACTGACCGGAAATATATTTGCTTTAGTAATTAGACGATTTTCACAGGAGATCAAAGTGTGAACTTTGGAACCTAGTAGCTGTTACTTTTAATGATTTATTCACTATTTTTGTTCTGCATGTCGATAGCAAGTTCTTGTTCGTATACCCAAGTTGAAAATATCAATTCAGTTTGTCAACACAGCGTCTAGATAAATGCACTGTTATGCTTAACATTTGAATTCTAGTCCAGACCAGAATTCGTTTGTCAGAATAACAAAATGCATTTACATACACGTATACATGCCGAGTTGCCAAGCCGAATAATGTGTATCTCAATATTCATTGTGGAGTTGGACAAGAAACTGGAGTTGGCATTGAAGTGAGAAAAGTTTAAAATCACCACAACTTTCAGATGCTGTCTCTTCAATGTATCCTTCAGATCTAGAAGTTTGAAGTCGTTGGTACGACATGTTTCTCATTGAATTATCGGACAAACCTTTTGGACTTCCCACAAATGTCTGATCGTGTAATAGAATACTCTAAGATTTGCAATAACCGCAGAGGAGAGTTACCTCTTTATACAAATGTCACTAATGCCCAGTATACAACAAACTCGAAATGACATTTAAAGGAACATTGTTTTTGTTTTCACCTGTTTTGCATCTGTAGATGATAGAACAAGACTCCAGCTTGAAGAGACCGAAGGGGACGAAACCTCTGACTACATTAATGCTAACTGGATACCCGTGAGTATTAAGGATACATCTCTGACGGCTCTTTGGTCACATCGAATATTCACATATTATGTTTCCAAATCCTTAAAGTAAATCAATGGACTTTACCACCATCATCCTTTCACTTAGGTGCTCCTATGTGATTGTAGCATTCAGTCTAATTTGGCATCAAGTCACTAAAGGGTTATTCTTGAAATCTCAGTTTATTGCAGTTTTCTGCTACTTTATGATTGCTTCGACACACGGACTATTTTGACTACTTTGAAAGAGTTTGCTCACAGAAGATTTGTTTCTTTGCAAAGAAAATATAATTTTAAAAAAAGGCAATAGGTTAATAGTTCAAGAGAGAGATTCTAGCAGGCAGGCCAATTTAATCTGTTACCCACCGCAAATCGGTTAATTTGTTTACAAATACCCTGACGATATAATTTGAAATATCTGCTACATTTGTTCCAATTATAGGGCTTCAATTCACAGACAGAGTTCATTGCCACCCAAGGTCCTTTGCCAGGAACAAAGGATGACTTTTGGAGGATGATCTGGGAATATGATGTGAAAACCATTGTCATGGTTACACAGTGCACCGAACGGGAAAGGTAAAAGATATAGACACTTTATTAAAACATTAGTATATAGGTCCGAATCAACCCTTGTATGACGTAGAATGAGTCTGATAAAAATCGGTATTAACCCTTTCGAAGTCATCATAGGGGATTTGGGCTGAAGAGACCAATCTGCCGCAGTCTAAACAGGCTGGCCCACACTTAAGCGTTCTCACAGTAATTGCCTCGTTTCTGCCGAAATATTTAACCGACAATATTGTGATAAATTTAAACCAGTGAAAGTATTACCAACATATTTTCGAGAATGAGAACTTCAACTGTCCTAATGGGATTTCGAGTTACCCACTGGCCTCAAGAACCACATTGTTTGGAACATCGAGATGTGTATAGGAAGTAAAGTGGGATACCATCCCTAGACCAGAAAGTACGCTCGTGCCGACCACTGCGGTCATAGTGCCAGGTACCGGTGATAAATCGAAGCCTTGCAACCACACCTGGTTTACTCGGGTTAATATAGTCAATGTCTATAACCATATGCACAAAATGCCACGTGTGTCAATGAACTTAAGTGTTTTTCTATATAACTCCATAGTGAGCCCGTTACCTCGCGGTCGCTGCCACTAACACCTTTGATTTTGTAAACAACACACGATACGTCTGGGTCACCGTCAAGAGATTAAAGTTCGAAGGCATCTATGCGTTGGATATTTGGCGCTGTAAATATCATATCCGCCGATCCCGAAAGACATAAAAAATCGACGAGTTTACTTTTCACCTGCGTCTACCGTCGGTAACGGTGATTGCGCACTATCTATTAGTCACTGGCTGGCCAGCAATGACTTCTTCTGCCTGCTATCGAAAGGTCTCTTCTCAGGCATACAGCAAATTTGTATTCTTTCTGAATACCCCGAAACTCAATAATACAACAGTCCTTGCATTTTAATCATAAATTATATTTTAAAAGATGTAAAAAATAAATAAATTATTGCCTGTAAACCGTCCCGAGGGCAGGTAGAGGGAAATTTACCCCGGTAATGGAGGTCCTGGTTACCTTACCTTGGACAGTTGGAACTAAAAAGCGCAAACTACCGATAGCATTTTCCAGTAAATTGACAGGGCGGGGTCAAAAGTCCTGGAAAAGATAGACTGTGACAGTATGATAGCAATCTGTAAAAAATCCATGATTTCAAATCCAACAAATATTACAAAGACTGATCATCTTGTAAATATATGAGCGCATGAGCTTTCCGTTTGTGTGACGTCATCGCGTACTCATTATTTTTTGATGAGCAGTATATATATATATATATATATATATATATATATATATATATATATATATATATTTATATATACTAGTATATACTCAAACTGTCTTCTACGCTTGAACTTGAGCAGCTCAGCATTCTATATTTGTTAAAGGTGAAATGTGATCATTACTGGCCGTTTGACAACGAACCCGTCTATTATGAGAATATACAAGTTAATGTTGTGTCTGAGGAATATCTTGCTGAATGGGTAGTAAGAGACTTTAATCTTGAAAACGTAAGTATGTTTCATTATACTTTCGTACTTCATTCATGATTCATTCGTGTAGTATTCGATGATACACACATAGTGTCAGCCTGATAAGTGAACGACTCTTCAAAAGTCCTATGTCTAATTTTGCTCGATATACAAACTCGAAGTGATGAACTTTTGTATATACAAATATGACGAATGTATGTATGTATGTATGTATGTATGTATGTATGTATGTATGTATGTATGTATGTATGTCCTATGTATGTATGTATGTATGTATGTATGTATGTATGTATGTATGTATGTATGTATGTATGTCTGTCCTATGTATGTACGTATATGCGTACCTACGTATGTGCTTTTGCATTGCACGAATTTACTTTCCTTTACGAAATAGGAATAACGTTTCGTTTTACAGAATGACAATCACAAATCTGTCCGTCATTTCAATTTCACTGCTTGGCCGGATCACGGTGTCCAGAAGCAACCGGACCCTTACTTAAGTTCGTGAAAGTTGTTCGTGATTACATACCAAACGATGGTTCCCCTACTGTAGTGCATTGCAGGTGCGTACTGAATATGTTTTGGCGAAAATCTACAACTATTTTATATGCGTTTATTATCGCGGAGGTAAAATTGCGTTTATCGTAAATGTTAATTCGGGATAGCTTCCCTGACGTTTCAGACCTTGAGGAAGTCGCCTTCTTGTCAATTTTGTTACAATATCAATTTTTTGTCCCAATATTCACAAAAGATTGATAAAAAGTAAGACATTAACATAATCGCCAACCAACCAAGTTTTCTCACAATATCAAAATCGTTGTCATCGTATTTTAGCGCTGGCGTTGGCAGGACGGGTACCTTCATCGCACTTGACAGGCTTATCCTTCACATGCGTGATAATGACTATGTTGATATCTACGGTATCGCCTGTGAGATGAGAATGCATCGAATGTTCATGATCCAGACAGAGGTGAGTTGTGTTTACAGAGTAACGCCCTCAAGCGATCAATCCGTATGCAGAAATTGTCATGAGAATTAGATATTACGAATGACGTATCAGAACAAGTTTAAATTGTCAGCGGAAATATGATGAGTCGTGAATCGCAATTATGTAAAAATTGAAATCATTCTTTCAAGAGAATCTTTAAAAGGTATGCTCCTTCAAACTACACACGGAAGAAGAGATCGCCTTTGTGTTGCATGTTCGGTATTGTGTCATGAAGCTTAGCTTGTTTGGAGAATTCGTAACGTTCGATATAATTAAAACAATTCCCTGAGTCTATGGTTGTTGATTTCCTCATCTAAACATTCCAAGGTATGTGTGTTGGGGAGAGGGGTCGCGGGGGTCTTGCTTGATATCGCTGCACTCATGATAAAGAAAAGAGACGGTGACAAAGTAATGGCATGTGCGACGCTTTGATACACTATTATGTTTGTTTGTATACAACCTTTGATAATTCAATTCACCCTCGTTCAACATGGTCCTATTTCATCAAGTTAACAGGTATGTTTCTCTAGTGATGGTAATACCAGGTATTAAGTGTTTAGACGAAAGCAGACGCTCTTCTGTTTCAAATCCTGTCTGTCAGGCACACATCTATAGCACTGCGTGGGGCTGGTAACCTTGACTGAGTGATCACATTTACGATAAGGCTGTGTAAAAGAGAAAAACGTTTGCAGCGACGAGCCATTGCAATGCAAATGACAGCCGTACATTGTACAGGTCAATTGGACATTGTTTTGATTTTTCCTGTTACGATCACAATTAATTATGAATATTAATAACTTATTAATATGAATGTAACAGAATGATAAAACTTTTTTTGCACAATTAATGTCGTTTATTTTGTGTAAATACATTCTGGAAACCCAACTGTTGTTACAATTATGATTATTCATGCATTATGATTATGGTGAATAAATCATATTCAATGTAAAATTCACAATGTGTAGTAACTTTCGCCATAGACTTAACACGGGTAATGGTGTCATTTGTATATTTTTGCATACATAATGAACTAAATAAGGGTTTCCAGAGGGTTTTTTACGTTAGCAGATTACAAGGTGTAAAATATGATTTTATTAATCATAGTCATAATATATAAATAATCATAATTATAACAACAGTGGGGTTTCCAGAAGGTATTTACGCAAAATAATGAAATGTGTTTGTATAAGAAAATTTTATTATTCTAGTACATTCATATTAATAATTCATTAATATTCATTATCAATTTTTGAGCGTAACAGGAAAAAACCAACACAAATTATGTCTAATTCATCTGTGTACATTGCAGATACATAACATTGTATCTATAGCAAGAGCATTATGTGTTTTCATGGTTATCGAACTTTCACGGTGTTTGCATGTAGACAAAACTGAGAGCATCACCATGTTTGATCCGGTATTTTCATTTTTGGTTACAGTCCCAGTACGTGTTCATCCATCAATGTGTTAGTGATTTACTACATGAGGAAGGAGGGGGTGGCGAAGATGACTTCCCCCCTCCACCGTTCGACGAGCACATCTACGGTAATGTGCCACCGATGAGTGTACGCCAGCCGGATATTGTCGCAAACCACGGTATTGTACGATTTATATTCTTCATGCACAAATTCATTCACCTTGCTGTGATGGTTTCTTTTGATGGATGAAGAATATATTTTTGTTGGCACGAAATCTTTGAACCAGTTTACTGTTGCATTTACGCAAAAACAATATTTGACGGTCCACCTTATAACAGCTTTATCAAATTCCGCGCCCAAAATTGTATACATCTACTTGGAAGATTCATAAATGTTCAATATGAATAGGTACAGATATTACAAACTGACTTTTCTGTCAGTATGAGAAGAGTCTATAGGTTTATAAGAGAGGCATTGCAAAAGGGAATGAGAGAATAGCAGAACCTATTCACAGAGAGAAAGAGCTTGCCTGGTCAGAAATACAATGCTGTTACTGTACTATCATCTTATAGACTGCTGGTAGATGAACGGTTTCTTCTCATTTCAAGAAAAAACAACAATCTTGCTGATATGCAGCGTGTCACTTGGTCGCCAGCCGCATAGCTTAATTAGTTACGATATTTGTAAAATACAAATATTTTGTGAATAACGGCATTAAGGTAGAATGCGCCTCGGGGACAGATATTCGGACTCTCAAATATCTACAATTCTTTTCTGGTCCACCACTTGTGGCGGTTCATTTTAAAGCTCTATTGGTCTAAAAAACCTTTCACTGTCTTAGTTCATCGAAAATCGAAGATTTAATTTTCCCCCATAGAGTTAACACAGGGATGGCGGCTATCTTTCTAATCTAAAATCTCAGTAAATCTCGGGTCATCTGTTTCTCTAGTACCAAATTTAAATGTACACGGGGACCCTCAATTTTTATTCTTGGTTTTGAAGGAGAATGGTTGAAATATTCTCTGAGGAAAGTTTGAGCAAAAGTGTATTCTTTCACTTTCGAGGCGCATACTACCTTAAAATTAAAAAAAAATTATGATTTACCTCACACTACCGTCCTAAACACTCCAGATGAGACATGATTTCGACATCTAATGAGATCATTACACTATTCGCTAACAGTGTGCCAGTGTCTATGTCACCATCTGCCGGTCTCCAGTTTCAAATTTTATTTGCTATGTTCGACGTCGATATCTGCTTCTGATGTCATTCGTGTGGGTGATTGATAATTAGGAGAAGTTGTGTTGATTTAGTCGAGTTGTTGTTCCTCATAGAGGCGATGTGTTTTCTTTTCACCATAGGGCCTTGTTGACTGAAATTTGGTTATGTGTGTTCATCGGATGAGAAGTTCATGCATTTATTTCCTTCTTCGAAACATTTTGACCCAAAAGGAAGAACACAGCAGTAATCAGTTGCATTCAGTTGTAATTGAAGTTATGAAATATTTTCAATTGCACATGGCCATGTTTCACCTATAGAGGGCGTTTCCCAAAAATCAACACGTTTGCACATAGATAGGCACGAACCTTAATCCCATTAATATTTATTCATTACATACTATAACATACACTTGAATGTTTTGATGTCATTTCTTCCACTTGAACGGTGGCCAAAATACATTTATTTATCGTTGTCTGGTAGGTATGGGTGTAATGTGTGAATGATTGACACTAGTACATGAAAAGATCACTATTTGTCTTTTTGCAGTCACAGCCATTTAGTGTGTGCGGTGGCTTTTGGCGAGTAGGTGTTATAAACGATCATTGCTCAGTTGGTCAGTGTTAAGCAATACTTTATCGTTTGTTAGACATGGTAGAAGGTGGCGGGAATGACGGTGATGGGGCAGACGAGAACACAGTAGCGGATAGTGGCGAAGTTCACGTAGAACTAGAGGGAGGTAACGGAGACAACTTTCCGCCTCCGCCAAGAGACGACCAAGTCTATGATGATGTTCCACATTTCAAAGAGAAGCCAAACAGCAATACTATGGGTGATTTGGAATCTATACATGTCATTGACGCATTCAAATAGCAACATCCTCATATATGCCATCTATAACGCTAGTCACATGGCACGCAACAATGTATACGTCAGCATTAATTCAGCATTAATTCATCTTGCAATGCACTGGCCACACACTATGGTTTGTTTAGCACGCCCTCAGTCATACGGTTAACAATAACCCATACAACATTTAAATGACTATTTATAAAATGTCCAGCAGTAAGTTACATTACACCTATGTAGTTCATATAATGTTGAGAATGTTTATAGGTGCAAGTTATGCCTTGTTTGAGCTTATGCTTTCGGGGCATAATTAAAAAATCAATCAAATCAATATTAAATGTAACATATTAGTAATTTTATACGTTTATAAACGTGATCAAAGTGTAATAACTAATAACTAACAGCTTCTAAATAAACTTACTAACATCATATTTAAATGGACTGGGTTTCATAACAGAACTTAACCTGCAAACTGTAATCGCAGTTCTTGTATGCCAACTTTCTGTAATGCATCGTTAGCCTTATGTATACGAGCATTAAACATATAAATGAATACTGACACTTAGTAATTGAAATTGAAGGATTAAATATTAAAAGGGCGCCAGCTTTTCTTTCAATGTATCCAGACACCAAGTGAAGTGCAATGTATTTCAACAGGAGTTAAGAGGACATTAAGCTTGAGCAAAATTTGCGGTTAACAAGGAGAAAAATGCAAGAAAAAGCGCGCAAATTCAAAGCAACTAACATTTTACTGTTGCTTTAGCTAACTAATCTCTATGCTTGTGTAAATATGGTGTAATATCGAAAGGTTGGAAGATTGACCATATCAAATTATGGTTGAAACATTTACCTTTTGCAGGTATGTAGACAGTGACCGGTGACCTTGAATGTGCCTCAAGTTATCCACGAAAGTTGGAGTGTATACAAGGAAGAAATCATGATCTTTCCGGGGAAATACCTTCAGCAAACAACCGGGAAACAAATATGGATCAAAACTAAACATTCCCAGGACTATTTATGAATTCGCAACTTTCATCATTTCATCTAATTTTTTCTGATTCCATTATATCTTTCTTAACTTTTGATATTGAACTGTAAATAAGATAGTGAATATTACATATTCTCTTTCTTGAATCCATATATTATATTCTAAAGATGTCTTAAACGTCTCCCTACACAGGGAAGTTCCATATCGGTGCAGATGCTTGTAATAAACAATGCAAATATATCAAGACCTGATAAAGCTGTAAAAATACAAAACAGTAGCTAACTTGTCTTTATTTATTCAGACATTCGAAGGGTAAATGATCTGGGCTATAAAGTGTATGGTTTGCTATACTGTTTAGAATTGTAAAAACGTACAAGTATTGGAATTCTAATGCAAAGTTATTTGTACATTGATGAGGAAAAGTTTTGTTATATTTTACAAATGTGAATATAATGAAATATATGTAATGGAAACATTTGTACGTGTAAACGAAGTTCCTAATGCCGATTTGAAGATTTTTATGAATTTTGTGTCTATAGTCACAATTTGTAACAAATAGGAATTATACACCTTAGGAATGTTATTTGCCCGACGTCGCGAGGGCAAACGGTCCCCTGCCTCGAAAGCATATCGGCTTTTGCTAAGGCTATACTTTTTTTGTTACATGCCTGTCCCACATAACTGTAAACCAAATAGTTTGTTTGAAAATGATTAACACATTCCTTATTTCGATGATAGAATAAAATTAGTAAAAATGATAGATTTCATAGGTTTTGGTTACCGTGCTTTAAAATTTCTCAGATTTGTTTGGTTTATCAGACTTTCTATGTGCTGACGTAAAACTATCAGTGATGTATTTACCCCAGGGTACCTATGCAGTTATTTTCTTTGATAATCTTTTTATTTATCCAAGACCTGGTTCGGTTTACTACTTTCATTATCATAAATAATTACTTTGTCGTCATGAAGACCTGGAAAGTATTTTACTTGTCAAGATTTTATGGCAGGAAAATTAACCCTACACAATTGGTCCATAAACTCTATAAAAAGCATTTCGCCTGTTATTGAAGAAAGCAACGGATTTTGTACAGATCAATGGTACATTTGAGAAAAAATACAGTTAAAGAATTATCATCGTGAACTTGCATTTTTTCGACGAAGGGCATGTAAATTGAGTCTGCTTACATTCGACAAAAAATGACAAGAAATTTGATGGTAGCCTTAAAAGGCACTTCAGATGAGAGGGTAAATCAATTTCAATCGTACCTTCCTGGAGTGTTTGCTTATTTTTCATTCAAGTACCGGTATAATGATTATTACACACTTCATTTGTATCTGTTATTGTCACTCGAATTGCAATTACTTGTATTTGTATAATTCTGTGCACTCCTCATGACATTTGTTTGTATGATTGAGTTTTCTACCAAAAATATTTTGCTTTGAGTTCACGATATATGTGCATTTATTCAAGAGAGATCACTAGGAAAACTGTAAAAGAGAAAAATTGTATCAGTGGTATAAATTGTGAACTTTTGTCGATAATTGATATCCTATGGATCACTTTATAATACTCAGTATATTTCAGTTACTTTTTAAATGTCACTTTCGGCACGCTCATGTTTACATTTCTTAGTATAATTGAGACGTTTGACTCGTACTAATTTTATTGTTTTCTTTGTTTGTGGTATGTAATCAAACGATACCGATAATCCCAATCTCAGAACAACCGTCATATCAACAGTGAGTGGTACATCATACAAACCGAGTTTGCTATTTTTTCTCACTAAGACAACCTCAATCAATTTTATGTACTTTGTAATCCCTTAATTAAAAAGTTTCCATTGAATGACAATCAGTGTCCTGTGAATGTATTTAAAATTTATACCTGTTACATTGCAGCTTCTTTTATTTATACCAAATAGACACCTTCATATTTTTATTTATTTCTCAGTTATTGAAGTCCCGAACACGAATAAAGTATATATTTTCTGAAAGCCCTGATACTGGGAAATCTGACCGGGCATAGTACACAGTCATTATTTGCATTATAGGCACGTGACAAGAGTTTTGTTGAACCTTCCGAAAATCGGTTTTTCCTCCCTTTTTCGGTTTTTCCTCCCTGTAGCGAACACGTTGCTGTGCATTTGCGGGTCTTGGTAATATCCTTCAAATCCGTGTCTGGGATTTCCTTTATATGCATGTTTTTTGCTATGCACTGTTGAAGGTTAGACAAAGGTGCTTTTCCAGGAAATTTAATTGTCGTGCCGTATAATTTAAAATAGAGACTCGGAGAAAAATTCGCAGACACGGATTTAAAGGGTATTGCTAAGGTTTGTCAATGCATAATTTCAACTGGAAATCTTGCAGCGTGTTCGCTAAAGGGAGGAAAAACCAAGTTTTGGAAGGTAAAACGCTTGTCACGTGACTAGTATGCAAATGATGAGAGTGTACTGTACACGGTACCATTCCCCAATATCAGGGATTTCAGAAAATATATACTTTATTGGGGTTTGGGACTTCTATAACTGAGGAAAAATAAAAATCTGAAAGTGTCTAGTTGGCATGTCGCTCCCTTAAACATTTGGTTAACTTTTTTGCCTCTTTTTTGATTGATATCGCTTTTTGGAGTTTTTTTATTTACATATATATCCAAATCTCATCTACATCATGGTTTCAACATGTAAAATTTAACCAGAAGCAGGAGGGTACAGACATTGCGACATGCTGGTGACATCAGACTACCGACAGATAATGTTCACGTTCTACTCTGGAACAAGAGCTAGCTCTGTTGATAAAACAGGGATTTGAAACTACGAACTAATCCCTTCGTTTGCACTTGTTTTGACATCGTCTGCTCGCACGGGTCCGTTACTTCCCACTAACTACCCCGCGCGGGATGAATCTACTACATCGTCTGAGTGAAATGGGATGGACCAAAAAATTTTTGCGCGCACCAATCACAGCCCGCGTCACACATGCTACAAACGCAGACGAGACCAAGATGGCGCCGGCCAACTGCTGAATGTGCAACTGCTACAGTAGGTCCAAGTACAGTTACTTGTTGGCTGAAAAATCCATACCTTATACTTCATCTTCTTCAAAAATGCTCGTATCGTGTGATTTTCGACCAAGTTCGAAAGACACATCGCCAAAACACGAGCAACATTCAAGTCACCCGCATGGGTAAGCGGCGCCGACATGCCCAACGTTCAGTGTGGGGTGAATGGAATATTGCCCACCGTGACACTTATCACGTTTTGTCGATGTATATTTCGAACTTGGCCGAAAATCACACGAAATGAGTATTTTTGAAGCAGATGAAGTATCAGGTATGAATTTTGACAATGAAAGGAACGATGAACTGTTGCGTGATAAATGAACTTGCTCATTTTCACAGTGAAATCGGAGGCGGAAGATGACATAAGCTTAGCCATTGGGAGACTAAGTAAGGGCCGCGTAGGCGCAGAGCAGTCAACAAGTAACTGTGGGGCCAAGATATCGATGAGTTCATCGTCTTCGAGATTTGTTACAAAGACGTCTTTTGAAATTCAGCTTACTGCTTTCTTGAGACTGTCAGTCAAACTCTTACATGTAACAGATGAGACGCTTGTGATGTGTTCTCTGAGGTCACTCATGGATGTTGCGTGGCCATCGGAGCTGAAGTACATGTACTGAGCGATTACGTGGTAGGCTATTCACAGGTCACATACAATGGCGTTGGGGGCGCTTTTAATCAGACGATCTGAGGCCGCGTTCAAAAAAAATGGTGAGGGGGGGGGCTGGAGGAATCGCGATTGAAATCTTATTTTTTTTCAAATCCCACCCTCAATACACTCAAAAATTTTCAAGTCCCCCCCTCAATACCCTCAAAAATTTTCAAGTCCCCCAAATTACCATATAGCCGCATATTTATTAGGAATGCACGCAGAGTAAAAAAAAACATGTAATGTGTCGTTCTGCACGCAAATGTTCAACACTATCTCTTATCAGCAGGTTGTAGAGCCATATACCCAGGGCAAGTTCTTAAATTGATTCAATTTTAAATGCATCGGTGAACTTTTTGGATTTCTCAGTCTAAGCCGACTTGAGTTTATCCAACTCTGGCCAGTTCAATGGCACCAGCTGAAAGCAAACAAAATGACAATCATGAGAAAGTATGAAAATTGTATATTCCTAGCTACGTTTAACCAAATTGTGAAAAAATGAGCACAGTGACCTACCAAATTTTTTTTTCAAAAGTACAAGACATATACAATCAATCAATCAATCAATCAATCTTTTATTACTCAACACACACTGACAGAGAGTGTGGTATGGTACATTTCAGATGAAAGAACAACATGTCCAAAACTAAACACCATCAAATGGATATTAAAATCCAAGTAAATTGAATTGAAGTACACATATAACTCTAACTGTAACCAGCTAACTGTAGGTAGCTACTGGAGGGGTCAGCAAACACCAGAATTCCTTATAAATATAGCAAGGTTTAGAAAATTAGATGCCACTTATAAAATGTTTTACAAAATTGACAATACTGGAAGGTTAAAATATTCCATGAAATTAATGTTTTAATCTCAGAAATTTTGGGTGTAATAATGGCAAATTTGATAAACAAATAAAAGATTCCATTTAGTGACACATTTTTCCATTTAAATTAGAGTCTTTACTGTTCAAAGTTTTACTTTTGTGTTATTAGTACAATGAGATGAATGGTTTTATATATTGATTTTAAGTGATTTTAGAAAAACTGACTTTTCATCATATATTTGTATAAGATCAATTATGGTGACCCTATCTTTTTTATCTAATATTTGATTGTTCTCATATGTCAGAATTCAAAAATCCATGGTAACTGTTAGTTCCCAAGTCTTCTATGTGTTGCTCTCTGGCTGGATCTTGTGTACAAATGGATGTATGTTTCACTGTCAGAGCTACATGTACATGTATCACTGTCACTGCCAGTATGTAGTAGCAGGGCAGTAGTTGTATTAACTTTTTATTTTGACAATATTTTTGTTCAGTTTATACAATTGTGTTCTTGTTCTATTCCCTACAGAATATTGAGCTATCCTGTATTTAGCTTGCCAACACAGCCTACGTGCACCGTGCATTTGCATTATTCAATTATCACCAATATTTAGACAAATGGGCTTTGTTGACAAACTGAATATTGTGTTTTTCAGCATGCTGTAGAGAGACACCAAGAAACTGTGTTTGATACATTGCATAGAAATATTGAAAAATTATCAACAGTTGTAGCTCCTGCCCCATTACAAGGCCAACTTGTTCTACAAAAATTGAATGGCATTCATACATTTTTTGACTTTTTCGAGATTAAAGATATAAAATATGACAAAACGGTTCTATATTTTGTTTAATTATTACTAAAATTAGAACCATTGGAGGACATCAAAATGTTGGGAGTCAAAATATTTTCAGGTTCCCCCCCCCCCTTATAGGCAGAGCAAAACTTTCAAGTCCCCCCTCGACTACCCCAAAAATTTTCGAATCCCCCCTGAATTCCTCCAGCCCCCCCACCACTTTTTTTGAACGCGGCCTAACGACTCGTTCGGCCAAGGTCTGATTTCGGGACTCATCCCGCTGCCCAGGCAAGAGACCTTGGCAAGGGAAGATGCTGTAGTTATCATTGCTAATTAGACACACAGGTCATACATCAAAGGAAGAAGAGCCTGATTAAAATTAAGGAAGTGACATTAAAGATTGGTCGTGCGAAATATAAAAAAGTACAAATCTGGTTATTAATAGAGAATGACAGTGTATATGCTTATTTTGATATTTTTTCGCATATCATTTCCTTAATTTATGAGCCGATGATCATTTTGATGTTTTTTCGTATACTATTTCCTTAATTTATAAGCTAATGCTAATGTTGATGTTTTATCGCATATCGTTTCCTTATTTCACGATTCGATGCTCCATTTGACGTTTTTTATTGCTCGTCAGCAAGTTCCTTATTTAAAATTGTAGTAAGCCTGTCCAGTCGACTATGGTTTATTTACGTGAAGAACTGATTGAGGCCAAAGGCAGGATCAAACAATATTTAAATATTGAAGTGACATCAATTTAATCGGAGTACTTATGCTATGTATATGGACATTCTTGTCAATATAAAAGGACCAATAGAAGAGGACCCGTGAACCACTTTGTGTTTACTCGAGAAAGAAACTACCATCGCATTGTGTATATTTATACAGCTCAATTTGTTTGTTCTTCACATTGGTCTTATACCCGATAGGAAAATTAAGGTCCATTTTCTGTGATGACGCCATTGGGAACGCAAAAGTGAAATATTTTCCCCAATAAGGATACCAAATCTAATTTTCTCTCTTATCTTTAAAACTGAGTCGTGCATCGGGCTTATGTACCATTTTTATTGCTGTTATTTTTCTCAAAGTTAGTGCCCAAGCTACATACTTATTTGTAGTTTTGATGCGTGAACCGAACCGAACAGATATCCAACGCCTAGCAACACAGTAGGTTGTCAATTTAACTTGGCTCTGCACACGTGTACCTGCAATTCTCTGACGCACACTAATATTGAAAAGAGGAAGAGGTCACACAAAAGCGACTTAGTCTCCTTATGACGATGTTAAACTATTACTCATCGCACCCTGTTTCAGTGTTATTTTAACCTCTTGGTCGACTCTTTCCGAAATGTTTTTATTTGCAATTACGCCCATTATGTGAAAGCATGACACAGACATGGAAGACATGTAACAATTAATATCATTTTATTTTCACGTATTGCATGGGATTTACAGTACTTAGATGTTATGCTCACTGAAAAAAAAGAAATTCAATTTCCTGTTTCTAAAATAGGCAGTTCTGCAATTTCAGCAAAACCAAATGGTAGTTAACACACGCGATTGGAACTTGTTTTCGATAATGCGATAGCCATAACGAGGAGGGCAGAGTGATAAAATCTAACTTTTTACGGCTTAAATTTTACAAAATAATAAAATAGAGAATCATGGAATATTCATTTCATCAATCAAAACAGCAGGCTCACGTGCATTAATATATATCACTTCGATCGAACTCATTTCCACTGAAAAGTCTTACAATCAAAATTTGTACAGCTTAAATAAAACAAAATGATTAAAGAAGCGCAATACGTGGAATATTGTTGTAAATCGATCAAAAAAATACAGACACAAACACACAGACACAAACACAGACACAGACACAGCCAGACAGGCAGACACAGACACAGACAGACACAGACACAGAGACAGAGACAGACAGGCACAGACAGGCAGACACAGAACAGACACATACACACATATATATATATATTTATATAAATTATCTATCTATCTATCTATCTATCTATCTATCTATCTATCTATCTATCTATCTATCTATCTCTCTATATATATCTATATATATATATATATATATATATATATATATATATATATATTATATATATATATATATATATATATATATATATATATATATATATATATTTAGTATTGATCAGGTACCACCACACCTTAAGTTATTCGGAGTCTGATGTTATGTATTGGCCTTTAGGATTTGTAATGGATTTTTCAAAAAGAAGAGGATACCTTGACAGAGCTTATGAAACTCTCTGATAATTTCCTCCTGGAGACAGAATCATGTTGTACAGGATACATATATATATATATATATATATATATATATATATATATATATATATATATATATTATATATATATATATATATATATACATACATATATATATATTATACATACATACATATATATATATATATATATATATATATATATATATATATATATATGTCTGTCTCTGTGTCTGTCTGTGTCTGTGTCTGTGTCTGCCTGTCTGGCTGTGTCTGTGTTTGTGTCTGTGTGTTTGTGTCTGTATTTTTGTGATCGATTAACAATATTCCACGTATTGCGCTTTGTCATCATATAATATATATATATATATATATATATATATATATATATATATATATATATATATATATATATATATATATATTATACAATCCGATATTGTTGCGTGGAGGCCATTTTGTTATGATTTTTTCATGTCCCGAGCCATAACTCAGACAATACATATGCAGATCAATTTTTTTTGTAATATCATCCAATATGGCCGCCGGCGATTTTTTTAATGGATTTTCATGTCAGGGACCACATATTGATTTGTTTCTTGATATGATTCAATATGGCCATCAATAATTTGCAACTGCATTTCACTTGCATACCTGAAAAATACGTAAAACGTGGCATTACCTCAAGAAAAAATTTGCAAAACGTAATCAAAGAGGCACACATTTTTCACCCAAAGTCACCTCACATTAATTGCTGCCGTCTCAATATTTGATGCATGGTGCATCAAAGACTGGACATGTGAACTCGTTCAAACAAACATGTTTGTATAAAAAAATGCAAATGAGATAAAAATACAAACTCAGTCAAAATGCTACAACCAAAACCTCATGCTAGATTGCCTCGATAATTTGATACATCTGTATCTTGCACAAAGATTACGCAAATTTATTATCCCGCAAAGGCATGGTTACTTTTTGTTTAGCTCTGCTGTCAGCGATGCCGAGCTTATCTAATAGTAAAATGTTATAGAAATAATGGGCGACGCGCTGATCATTAGCGTTTATTTATGGGCAAGGGCGAGAGGAAAGCCAAAAATTAACGGGCGAGGCTTGCCGAGCCCGTTCATTTGGCTCTCCTCGAGCCCGCGCCCACGTTAATGGTCAGAGCGGAGTCTGTTATTTCCATTATATTATCAGAGAAATTTCAGGAGTGAACGACGACTGGGCCCCACAAACTGAGCAATACGCGACGTACTGTCACGCGCGCTGTAAAATAATTGGCAAATTGGATTGGAATTTTGCAGAAAAAAGTATCTCAACTTGACCTAAAAGTGCTCCATTTTATTTTGTGATTGATTATGATTTACGTTTCAGCTCTAAAGTTACGATACTTTGAGTTGTTAATCTTATTATTCATATTCATAGGCATGTAAACAAACCATTGCTGTGTATTTGTGGTCAGTCACATGGTTGAGCTCGACCAATAAAAATGCGACGGGCAGGGCATGGTAATATAAATTTTATTAGCAGCAAGTTATCGGACGCTGCTTGTACTGTAGTCATAATTTCAAAAACGACTTTCATATATGATTGCATGTTGTATGTTGAAACGCCTAATTCTACCAAGACATTAGTTTTGGATGGCTGTCACTGCCATAATTGCTATTTTCCATCAGTACTCTCCTCAGATATCACTTGTTAATTCAAAATTTGAAGCAAAACTGTATTACATGCTCATTCTCAGCAATTAAGCCCATCTGTATCACAGTATTTTGAATCACAGACCAAATTAAAGAGCGGACCTCTATCGTCTCCGAGGACCGGTAATCAAAACATCCATTAACAAGAGGGGACTGTGTCATCAACGATGACTTGTTTTTACTTGAATAGGAATGAATGATTTCATACGAAATGAGAAGTTGTATAACTTTGTTACATGACGAATCAATCTCTAAATCACGATTAATTTATTTAAGTAACCCTTTGCAAACAGACCACAGACTAGATTCCATCGCAATAACACACAACGAAACTTGTGGTTTTCTAGCACCTGTATCTATTTTTGACATGCCTAACATTGATCATGGGGAAACAACCGAAATAAATGTCTTCTCGTTACTGTTAGTTAAATATTTGAATATGCTTACACTATGTTTGTCGGTAATGTATCAGTAGCGAATATGTCTTAGTCTTTCAAACGTGCACATGGTTGCTTTTAAGTGCCCTCACTGTCCAATATATCCAGTCTCTTACCAATGGTTTTTATCTTTTCACAAGGAGAGAATCATTTTCGTATTTTTATGAAGTGGACAGCATTATATCTATTTGATGGGATTAACTTGTCAATAATGCAACCGTTTCCTGGCAACAAATCTGAAATAGTTCTACCCATCTTTGATGTCTGACGCGGACCGCTACCAATCGGCGTACCCCATATAAGAATGGGTTGTCTTGAATACCTCATTTGACCTTCCTGATCGAACTGAAAAGCAGGTTTATTTTTCATGATCCTGCTATCACAGCCTGCATTTGAACGTTGACTTCAGCACAACGATACATGAGGGAAATGGCTTTGTCAGACAATTGTCAAATTCATTCTAGAACTCGAATTCTACTGTTCCTGCTTTTCGTTAGTCTCACGGTAAGTGTTACTTCGTGTAAATATCGATGGCGCACATTGACCTGATATGTAACTTCCATTTAAACTTGGTCGACGACAACACTATGACGTATCAAAAAAATTATGAGTCTTTCGTTGAATTTCTATACATAAGGTATCAGGTTATTGATCGAGATGACGAGATCAGAAGTAAAAACAGGAGTTGATTTGTGAAAAAATCATACAAATTCTTACATGAAATGAAAGAACGGCAAAATAGCTACATGTACGTGGATTCATAAAACAATCCTTTCCGCATAATAAATGGACTATTTTGTCACCGTCTCTTTAAGTGCTGCAAACTTTGCTATGGGGCAACGTCTGCCGATGAAACATCTACAATTGACATAACAACAGAAAGTACTACAACAGAACTACTTCCAACGACAGATAGAACAACTACATTACTGACAACAACCACCGTAGTTCCTACAGTTGCAGCGCCAAGTAAGGGCTTTTATGTGTTTTTTGTTGTTAGAAATCATTTTGAAGGGTGAGGGCTTTGGCTAGCAAATGGAATCTAAAGGCAATCTAAATTACATGAGAAGCGAGCCATCATTGATTCAAGGAAAGACAGAATTAACAACTTATAAACATACCTTTTGAAAGACTGTAAGAAGTAAACATACAGCTAGAGAAAGTCACGTGACTTAGACGTGTTTTCTCAAGTAGCTTTGGATGAATAAAGACGTAATCATACACTCAAAAGCCTGGAAGTGACAGAACAGAAAGATATCCTTACGCTCAAACGTCGGACCGCCTGTGACGTATAGTAGATACCGTAACGATGGTTTCTATGTAGAAGGCTGTTGGCCAGCTATTTGCCCGTTAATGTGCAAGCACAGCAGCCCTGATATGGATAGTTAATAGTGCAATGGAACTTGATACAAATAACGTATGACGAAGTGAAACAAAAAATATCATATCTTGGGCTAAAATCGATAATATCAAAATATTAAAATATTTTTCACATAATATTTACCCTTTCAGGCCTAAACCCCTTTATAGCTGTGATAAGTTACCAGAAAGTCAGACCTGAAAGGGTTAACTGACAGTCTCTGAAATTCACAGCCTTATGTTTTCTTTTTTCAATTTGTTGCTTGATGAAATCAAATTATCAAATTCAAAACCCAAAGTGAGAGTCTTAATGACTGGTTAGAGAACCAAATTTGCCTTAAAACAGTGTTAGCGTTTGACAACGGAAATAATAGTGCGAATGAAGCAACCAATCATATCAAATACAACCACAATCGTCGTATCATCTTTATTTGTGTTGTGCATTGAAAACCGAGTAGTCATGTTCTGCGTCGGAACCCGCTTAAACCAATCGCCTTTTCTGAAGCTTTTTAATCTTGAAAAACCCCGCTTTCTGTTCGACATGTACCAGTGACTGAATGTTTTAAACACACCTCATTTATCCTATATTCTACGCATTAGAAGTTTTCAAAAAAATTCCGATAGGTCCGGCTTTTTGTCAATCTGTATCACATCGTTTATTTTATCTACAGTTTGGTTCCTTTGTGCTCGGAACTTTCCAGAAGAAGGTTACCGTAGCTCATGCACGTTTAGTGATTTGTTATGCTTTGAATTACGTAATACGCCAAAGGATTATAATATTAGGTTTTGCATCACTTTAAAAATGTAAATTATCTGGTACTTATTTATCAGATGAATATATCTGCTTCATTTAAAAACTTCAATGAACAACTAAACGTCAGATCATAAAAGTTGACGTAAGTCACAAGTTTAATCTTTCGTAGCGCAATGAAAACCTCTACGAATGTCAACTTAGCTGCTGTGTGCAATAATTGACAGTATCGTTTATGTATCCTGAGAAAGGTGTTAAACAAGATCGAGAGTTCTGGATGTACTGTTTTCCCTACAAGTAAACCCAGCTTTTCCTTGGCGCGCGATTCGTACACTTAATAATTAAATCATTAATTAAGGACGGGAACCGGCCGAGGGCAAAGCATGCCGATTGATATGTTAATATTTTTTCAAAACTTTGCAAAGGCAAAGTTCTCGATTTTTCTTTATTTTTTTAAAAGCTAGCCCTCAAATGCAGCATTTAGAAAAATTGTTCAACATTTGCTACCTCCTTGCTGATCTCTACTTACAATGGCATGTAACATCATAGTGAAATTTAAATCGTGGCCGACCTTGTGACGCGCCTCGAGTAAAAGGATGTGTTCGGTTCAGCAAGAAATGAATTGTATGACATCAGCTGACATGATGTTGACGACGCGATGCAAAAGAAAACTGTACCAATTTTGTATTAAAATGAATGTATTGTTGTTTATTTCTAACTATTTTCATATGCATAATCCTAGGGAACTAAGATTACCAATAAGCTCGGAAGACTTAGTTTCTATTGCAATATAAGAGTCAACATTTTTCGAAGTGAAAACCCAAAGAGGGTTTTATCCTTCCCCTTCTATTTTCTCTTTTGAGTTTACATCCCTCTTGCAATTGGTAGTTTAAAAGGCCTCACTTTGAAATACATACACAATTAGTAATCCAAATGAGCCAGTATAAGAGCAGTCTAACTATTAAAGGGAATTATCCAACAGTTACCTCCTTATTGATTGACTAGAAGAAAAAAAGTAAGAAAACGGTATTAGCATCTATCACAACTTGACACAATAATCAAAGAATCATGGTGTAGATTTCTACTAAATATCGCTCACTTGACTGCAGTGTGCGACAACTCTTTGCAATTGTATGCCTGAGAATATGATAAATGAGCAAGAGTTCCTTCAGACCCCCACTCCTTGAAATCACTTAAATCACAGACTTTCCTTGGAAGAAGCACATCAACTGCAACCTTTGAAAGATTTAAAATTAGGTTAACGGTTAGTTTAGGGTTAACATATTTAAAAGTACGTGTTGTATATCGTACGTAAGAAAAACATTTTGAAGTGGGGCCTTATAGAACTCTTTCCGATAAGTGTGACTTTGATAACTGCTGATAAAAAAGCAAAAGCAGTTGTTCAGTTTTAAACTACGTTTTAAATGGATATTATTTGTATAAGGGGACAAAGCACTTTTGGTTACTCTATTATCGATATATATATGCATATTTAGGATCAAAAGTCAGCGAGGTCGCGTGGCATTTTGTCAAAAAAATTGCTCCAATATATAATCCCTGTATATCGAAAATCAGATTTCTAACTCAGACGTCTAACTTGACCAGAATTAAATATGCGCATAATTAACTAGGTACAGGATGTAGCACCATAAGGTTCCCGATCATATCGAATAAGAAGGACGTAGAACTTTTAGTTACAGATTCATAGGGTCACATGCATATTTGGGGTCAACGTGACGTTACATTTTGTCAAAATACTTTGCTCCAATAGCTGAGTACAAAAAGTCAGACCTCTAGCTCTATAGGCTAGCCCAGAATTAGTCATGTGCATTTTAAATGAGATACAGGTTGTGGCGCCAAAAGTCCCCCATTAGTCTGTTCCCCTGACCATTTTCTACCGCTGGTTGCGCTGCTAACGGAAATAAGGTCAGGCATGGACTATTTTAACCATAGCTATCATTGGTCAGTAGTACGAATGAAGTGAATGCATTGAATTCATTTCCAACTTGAAGTTACCTTCGAATTAAGATTTCGTTTGCCTACGGAGTAATTAAAAATGAAAACCAAAATCACTTATTTTTGAGTCACTACCGAGAAAGGAGGGATAATCTATCACGTCCGAGGAAAACAACGTAATCGTCATTTCACAACTAAATGCCATCATAGAAGTACAAAGTCGGAGACTTAAAATGATGCCGTGTAAATAACTTCAACGTTCGATGTCTCGTCTAATTTTAAAACTTGACACGATACAGATGTGCTGATCACATGATCTTAAGAGGTGACTGTGCTAATTAATAAACAGTTAAAATTCTGAATAAATGGCGGCCCACAAGTACCCATACTGACCACATTTCCGTTAGCAGCACAGCCTGCAGCAAAAATTGGTCAAGGGACCAGAATAGTCCCCATTATACCAAATATAGTTGAAGGGTACGGCACTTACAGTTACTCTGTTAGAGGCATATGTATATTCGAGGTCAAATGTCAACGAGGCCACGTGACATTTTGTACCAAAAATCAGACTTCTATCTCTATCAGGTAGCAGAGGATTAGATATGTACATAATTAATGAAGTTAGGAATAAACTGAGGGTCAAAGGTCAGGGGGTAACCCAAAAATTTGCAATTTTGTCCCTCACTGGTCATTGGTCAATAGACAACACCCATATTTGGCTCTTATAAGGCCAGAATAAGTAATTGTCTCACCTTAACTTTGGAGCTATGGGATAGGTCAAAGGTATAAAAAAGTTTTGAAGAATAGTAGTGTTTAACAATCTTCTCAGAATCAACAGTGCCAGCGACCTTGAAATTTAGCATGTAGGAACCTGGTCCAAAGGTCTACAAAATGTGTTTACCGAATTTGATTGACAAAGCTTTATGCAAATTAGCTGGATTTAATGATTCAATCTTTGATGGCCGCCGGGTCATCATGATCAGTTGGCATGGTTACCATATGAAGCATTTAGATTTTGAGTTTTTCCTATATGCCAAATGACCAGTCATTCGGTGAAAGGTGGTGTTTGAAAGGAGAAGAAGAAGAAGAAGAAGATGTAGAAGAAGATTTTTATTTTCACATGAACGTTTATCACTAAAATAAAGCTCCTGTACGGAAAAGTACATATCAAATCATTGCAATTTTTTAGACGAAAAGCATCAGACAAATGCTCACATCCAATGTCTACAAGAGAGACATTCGCCACACCCCGTTTTGTTGCGTACAGACAGCCACAGATCTTAGTAAAAGCCAGTCTGAAGACAAAACTAAAGACGCTGATCCAGGGAATTATAAACCATGTAACAACTTTCGAATTTGCAATTTCATTATTCAGAAATTGAGCACAAAATAATCAACAACGTCAATGACAAATCATATCCTCTCACTGGCAAAGTGACATGAAAAACACGTAATATAATCCTTGCAATTGTCCGTGCTAAATGCAACAAATTGTATACACATGTATGAAACGAAACGTGAAATTCATATCAGAATCAATGAACAAATAGCATTCGTACACATAAAGATATCCTGGTTGCCCATCACATCCATGAACCCGGTCACAATATTGACAACTTGCAATTCACTGGCCAGTGTAAAGTCTATTCTACGCATAACAAAATAAGAAACAACTCCAACTTAAAATTAGTAAAACCCGGGGCACTCTTTCACCCACTGGTATCAACAGGAAAGACTGTAATTTTCTCTCACTGCTGCCTAGTCCGTTTTGCTTGCTGGGTAGTCCATTTGTTTTGTTTTGTCAGCTGAACTAGCTTGGTTTTTGTTTAGATTTCCACAATTCGGGCCAAATCTTCCTGCAGTCCTAACCTTACCCATCACTTTTTTCTTTGTGGTGTCATTTAAGTTTTTATACAATCCTCTTTTCCGCCTAATTCTTATCCCACAAATTTATGACTCGTATTTTTGACAGTTTTTCTTTACCACTGTTATTTGGTTTATGAGATCCCTGATGAAGATCCTCTGTGCAGGATCGAAACGTTGGTCAACAAAGTTCTTAGTAATAAAACTATTTGTGAAACCTGACACGTATTTTCCTTCATCGAACTCACAAGTTTTGCTCAAGCCTGAGTTCCACAACTGGATGTTGGACTGATCATCTGTTTTCATTCAAAAAACTCAATTTTCAAACAAGACCATTATTTAATATCAATAATCTCATTAGAGTTTTTCTTGTGTTCAGCTTATTGGCTAAGTTTTGTTACATTTACTTTTTATTTTGAGTTATTGGAATAAAAATACAAATTGTACATTACCACTAGAATATCTTTTTGTCAATAATGGGTCTTGTTCTAAGCATATTTAACTTCCTAATCGACCATTTTGTAATTTCGGTTCCCATTTTGGTTTTATGACATCTTGACAATAGTTATGTTGCATCAATTATATGTCTTGGGTTTTAATTTCAGTTACGGCAATAAAATGTTGAAAACAGACTCAATTAGCAATATTTTAACGTTATCAGACAATATATAACAGCAGACATCTTGAATTTGGTGGGCCACTTTGGCTTTATGACGTCATCAATTTGATTTATTATTTATAATTTGGAAAGTTTCTGTTAATTTAATCTAAAAATATTGAAAACTGCCTAAATTAACCGTATTTTAACATTTTTGAGCAATATAATGTCAGCCATTTTGGAATTATGACGTCATTGATCCTATCCAGTGGCTCAAAGTTTTGGATCAATAGCTAATTTTGATCTACATATATATATATGCAAGACTCTGTGACAAATATGGCACTTTCGTCGTCCATATAACGATCTTGCTGTTTTTTTGTTGCTGAGCCTCCTGACTAAAATGACATTCGCTTGGCATGCCGAGAGGTTATTCGCTCCGGGTTTAGTATCTCCATCGTATCATAAATGAAGTAAAGATAACCATAGAAACATGACGTAATCATGAGCCTCTATACCATCAGAGCGTCAAGTTTTGAAAGCGTGTATTCCATGTGTGTGGTCCACTAATCTTTGTTGATATCACTGAAAAGCGACCGGGAAGTCGCAGGTTAATGTACCGTTAATATACTTTCAAAGATTTTGTGATTTTGCACTGAGATGAAGTTAAAAATTATGTGATGAGATAAGCCCAAAACGATGAGGGTATGTAATGTTATAATATCATAGTGTTTCAGACAACCTCGGAAAACGCAATGTGCATATTTGTTACAGACTGGTGCTTGTGCGGCATTCCTGGATTTGCCTGGAAATCCACAGAGGATCTTACCCATAATGTCCATGATTGTAAAATTCAGTGGATCTATATACATTTTAATGTTGTACAACTCAATATGCCTTTGATAGATGGAACACGAATATGACGTAAGCACTGCATAGTTTGAATGAATTAATTGTCTAATATGTCAATAGTGCAAATAGGTTTCACCTCAACTACGATAAACTTAACTTTGAGTGAAAACAACTGACCGTGCCAGAACAAGAAATCATTGCATACGTATGTTATCTCCCTTGCGGTTACAAGACCTGTATTGTTCGAAATTTTCGTCAAAAGAAAGCACAATAATTCCGGTCAAACTGAGGTCAAAGTTTGAATCTCACGGTCTCTGACCAAATCTATGACCTGAGGATGAAATAATTTTTATGGGTGGAAAAGGTAGACCGTGCCCCACTTGACACCAGTTTCCTTCAATCCATGAATCTCGATTAAAACAAAGTAGTATTGCGCTTCTATTTATTTCAATTTATGTGCAAATTTTATTTTAATGTTGCAATAACCTGTGAGTCTTCAAAATGAACATTTTGGTTGTATATTTTTGTACCTATGTATCTTATCGAGATACAAAGTATTGTATGATTAAACTAAGGCAATTCTTACTAAAAAAATAACATCCCCTGACCAAGTACGCAAGTATTCGTGACCCGAATCTCACCCTAAACTACTATTACTATCAAAAGCTATCATTGCGTACATCTAGTCCGATGTAGAGTTTTGCAATAATTCTCTAACTCGCAGCATTACCTCTTATCGGTCTTAATTAACATATTCCTTAGCAGCAGTATAATCTGCAGAACAAATTACCAAGTATTATCTAACATCTTGCAAGACCGATAACTCTATGGTTCTCTATTTATTTTTCTGTTTCTTTTGACAAATGCGCCAGGGGGAAAGAAATGTGTGCGCTTAAAGTCTTATAATTGTCTTCTAAGCAATTAACTGCGACTAAATGTAAAACTGTTGTGAAATTAAGTTTTGCTTTTAAGTGAAAATAGCGGACAGTCATTTTGATAAAAACGTATCGAGTATTAATATGATTTAAGGGACTTGACACAAATTACAGGGGGGGTGGGCCGGTGTTTTTTTGGGGTGGGTCGCCATTTTTCGCGCAAGCATTTTTGAAGGGTCATAACATTTTGTGCAAGCCTATGGGGGAGGGTCACCTTTTTTCATGCATCAAAGCTGAAATTGCATGTGCACGTTATGGAATACTGAAAAAAGAAAAAATACCTCCTGGCACTTTCATTTTCTGCCATTACCATTTTCGGCGCGCCCTTCGGGCGCAAATTTCAGGTATAATAAACAATGTATTGATGATCCAAGCAGCCACATTGATTTAAGTTGTCATGATTTCTACTTATTCAACACTATTGTGCATAACTGTTCCCTATAATAACTCTTTCAATAACAATTGGGAGATTACTTATTTGACATCATTCTCCCATTGACAATACATTGGGTATAGGTCGGTGTCAAACGTTCATGTTGCTGTATGTACATTTTTTAATTTTTGAGGACATTGACAGAATACAAACTGTTCAGAATAGTGCATAGTGTCATCAATAACAACTGGAAGCTTCAGGTCGAACAACTTTTGAATAACAATTTAGGATCAGATAACCTATGAGTTATTTGTAGTTTCCTCATAGCCTACAATGTATAGTGAATCAACATTTTGGTGAAATTCCAAAATCAAATTTCTTGCACAACCATTGACTTGAAACCACTCTAGTCTAATCATGAATATTAATACTAATAATTAGGTGTACATAAATGCACAGGTTTACCAAGTTTTGTATTGGAAAAAAATTATTCATAGTTTCATTATAGACTGCCATGTATAGTGAATGGACATTTCAGTGAAATTCCAAATCAAATTTCTTGCACACCCATTGACTTAAAACTACTCTAGTCTAATCATGAACATTAATACCAATAATCAAGTGTACATAAATGCACAGATTTTCCTATTTTTTTATTGGAAAAAAATTATTCATAGTTTCATCATAGACTGCCATGTATAGTGAGTCAACATTTAAGTGATATGCCAAAATCAAATTTCTTGCACAACCATTGACTTGAAACCACTCTAGTCTATCATGAACATAGTACCAATAATTCAGTGTACATAAATGCACAGATTTACCTATTTTTGTATTGGAAAAAAATTATTCATAGGGTTTCACCATAGACTGCCATGTATAGTGAATCAACATTTCGGTGAAATTCCAAAATCAAATTTCTTACACACACATGGACTTGTAACCACTCTAGTCTAATCAAGAACATAAATATCAATAATCAAGCATACATAAATACACAGATTTGCCAAGTTTTGTATTTAAAAAAAATTATTCATAGTTTCTTCATAGACTACAATGTATAATGGATCCACATTTCATGCGAAATTCCAAAAACAAAGTTATTGTACACAGATGCACGTGTTACCACCCTCTTCTAATCAAGCACAATTATGTCAATTATTCAGGGTCATATATACACAAATAGTGCATATTTTTAATTCTGAAAATTTTTTTTTACAGTTTTGTCATAGACTCCCATGTATAGTGGATCAACATTTCATGCGAAATTCCAAAAACAAAGTTATTGTACACAGATGCACATTTTACCACCCTCTTCTAATCAAGCACAATTATGTCAATTATTGAGGGTCCATATATGCACAAATAGTGCAAATTTTTAATTCTGAAAATTTTTTGACAGTGTTGTCATAGACGCCCATGTATAGTTTTGTCATAGACTCCCATGTATAGTGGATCAACATTTTGACAGAAATTCCAAAATCAAATATCTTGTTCACATGTGCACTTGTAAACACCCATGCTAATCAAGTATATCTATATATCAGTTATTAAACATCTGTATATGAACAGATATAGCTAGTTTTATACTGGAAAATACACGTTCGTAGTTTTCTTATAGTCGACTACATGTAAAATGAATCAACATTATCGATAAAATCTAAAAATTACATTTTTTGTACAGGCAAGCACTTTTTACCTGCCACTTCAAGCAAAGTACATTTACATGAATTATCACACACATATGATTTGATATTTCTTGGACAACGCGTTATATCGGCCACATTTTGCCTTCCTTTCAGGAGGGCGACTTAAAAAGTATAGCAAGTCAGAAGGGGGTCTTTAACACATTGCGGGTTTTTTTTGCGGGTATTGAGTAACAGGGGAGGGTCACTTATTTTCATGCACGGATAAGGGGGAGGGTCACTAATTTTTGTGCATGAACTTTTGAAGGGTCACTATTTTTACGCAGCGGTTTTTCGAAAAACACCGGCCCACCCCCCCCTGTAATTTATGTCCAGTCCCTAATGTTTTTCTTCATAAGAAGTTACTCATTTCTATTTGAATTCGAGAGTTGACTATGAGTATATCTGTTCTGTGAACTCAAATACATTATATCCCTTCCCCTCTCCTACAAAATTAACAGTACTATTTTTTTCACATAAAGCTGCTGTTAACATTGATCAGTACAACACTACCTCGATTACCGTAAGCTGGTCTCATGAAGAACACGCCGAGACTGACAGATATACAATCACGGCTGAATGTAACATCGCCTCTGAATCCGAATGTAAGCCTGGCGAAAAATCAGTGGTGGGCACGCAACTCCGTGAAGGAACAGTAGAAAACTTAACCCCTGGAGCAGAATACTTGATTATAGTGACAGCGTACCATACAAACGGCATGGGAAGTCCTTCTGATAGTGAAACACAAAGAACAAGTAAGCATTCACAATCTCAAAATGTCTATTGTATTTATAAAAACCATGTTAAAGATATATCAGAAATTTGCTGAATTAGTCACTGGAAAGTAAGTTGATACCCATTTAATATGATTATTTTCGTGCCGTATTATTAAGCACGAATGTAACTAATTTGGTATAATTGTATCTTTATATTTTTCCAATTTCTCAAAAGTGTTCGGTGCCCTATAGTTGAATAATCGCAATCATACCAATCCATAATCCAATAACACTAGGTCAAAATTTGTAAGACAATAGTCGTAAACATAGACACAAAACAGCACAAAACAGACAGTAAATAGACGGTAACAAACAAAGTCATATTCATGAAAGAAAGATATATGGACCTCTGGCCAGAAGACCAAGAAGTGATGTCAGGTGTTTCGAAAATAGTAAGCGCATCCTACCCCACATGTGGCACCCGCCATATATCAATCTATAAGTCAGATAGGTAGTGGTCACTAACTAAGGCCCAATGTCACCGATGCCATCAGTGATCGTTTGTCGAAGAGAGATATTGTATTTATCTATCAGCTTGCTGAATGTTGCGATATTACACATTACTCATAAAAATAAGTATGTAACTTAAAAAGAAAAGCAGATGTGGTTATATTTGCAGATTATATCGACATAACTTCACCATCCAATTATCCAAATTAGTTCCAATCGTGTTAACATGAATTATTTTGACAACACCGAGCTCGAGACGAAGTCGAGCATTAGATCTGAGAAAGGGTTCGTGCCACATGAATGTGTTACGCTTTCATGGAAAATCCTTAGATGGGAGGACTTTAAATCCGAAACCACCTCCGCTCATTTTGGGTTAATGATAATTGCTCTATGCCTTAGGCAAACCTACACGTACCTACCATACAAACATAATTCCGGATTTAATCCACTCGGGAGGGGTAGTGTACTGTAAACTTTTATCCTTGCAGCTGCAGCAGATATATTCGGTACACAAAATTAGGTAATTACCAAGCAACTCTAATGCCCTGGCCTTTACGTAAACGTGAGTCTGTTTTATCATCTGAACTTTGATAAGGAAACCACCGAACACAGTAGGCAGCTCCTACACTGAGTAAACTGGTATACCTTTATTGAAGAGTGTAAAACACAATTTGATGTTGTTATTATTTACAATATCGAAAAAAACCTACAACTGATTATGTTTTACACTTTACAATATCCCCTTTCAAAACTTTTCCTTGAACGGGTGCTAGTCCAAAATGGTTTGTTCTAATATAAGCATATCAGCTTACTGAGCGGAGGAGCTGAGGAGCTTTTGAGAGATTTGGTAAACTTAGCTTCATATGAATATTGAAAAAAGTCTGCAAGAAAACGTGCACAGTTTGTTCCCATTGGAATGCCCACAGTTTGCCTTAGTACCATGCCTGCAAATTTGATGAATATGTTGTCGATGAGGAAATAAAACATCCTAATAACTTCCTCATCAGTGTATTTGTTTGGCATGAGTGTTGTTACTTAGATATCCCTTGTTGCTTGTGATGACAATGTACTGGTATCTTCGACTGCCCTATCTTCGACTGCCATTCTTGTGAAAGATGGCTTGTTTCACCAGCGATGATATTCTCGATTTAAGTTTATCATGGGTATTTTAGTGTACAAAGTGGAAAATCAAATGTAAGGATGGACGTGTACTTGATTTTAGTAGATTGTAAAGTACGTAATAAATCTTTCGAATACTTTGATTTCCACTTTTGATTTAATCCACTGGTCTCATAAACTTTATCACAATATCGAATAAGACCGTTTTTGATGGTAGTCAAAATGATATTGCAATAGTTGTGATAAACGTTTTGTTGTACACTTGCTGGAACCTACCATAAAGCGTTGTTTATAAGGGTTTTATGGATATTGGGAATCCATTACAGGTGTGGCAGTACACTGTCGTTATTGGTTAGGGGTGTGCCAAACTCTCTCAACACTGATGCATAATTAAGAAATATGTCTTTTTTGCATAAGGTCGAAAGAGACTGAGGAAAGAATTTAATCCCTTCAGAAACTCTGCAAAATGCCAGTACAGTGACAATTCGTTGATTTTGTGAAATTAATGCAAATATGACGTTAAACTGGTCCAATAATCATTTTCATTCAAGGAAATACATAACCAGGTCCATTGGACATTTGTGATTTACAAAATTAAGTAGGATCATTGTGAACCACTAATAGTTATTGGTGGTACAACAACATGTCGTGGTTAAATATACTGCGATACAGATGGGACATAATGGCCGAGAATGAATTTGTAGCACAGTTATGGTTCAACTATTGAATTGAACAGTGATATCTGAAGAGAGTATCGATGGCAAATAGCAATAATAGCAGTGACAGCCATACAGAACTAAATACCCCTCAGTGGAATTGGGTGTTTCAACCTGCAACATGCAATCATGTATGAAATTCGTTTTTTGAATTGTAACCACGGTGCAAACAGCGTTCGATAGCTTGCTTTTCATATACAAAGAAAACATTTCCACCTATTAGATAAGCTCGGCTGAACCAAAGGTAGCCATGCATTTGTGGGACAATATATTTGTGTAAAGTTTGTGCAAGATACAAGGCAATCTGGCTTTAGGTTTGAATTGTAGCATTTGACAGAGTTGGCATTTTTAACTCATTTGCATGTTTTTGATACAAATATGTTCATCTGAACAAGTTCACATGTCCAGCCTTTGATGCATCAATGCATCAAATATTAAGACGGTACCAATTATTAGATTGTATCTTGACACAATTCAAGTTACATATGTATGACACAAGTCAATTAAATGTCCTTATACCAACTTTTAATAAAATCGATTGGGACATGTCTGAGTTGTGGCTCCGGAAATGAAAGAATCGTAACAAAAGGGCCATATTGGATTGTATCGTGAAACAAATTGATGTGCATATGTATAACATAGGGCAACGTCCTTGTACAAACTTTGAAAATTTGTTGAGATGTGTCTGAGTTATGGCTCCCAACATGAAAAAATCATAGGAAAATGGTCACAAAGTGGCCATGTTGGATCGTATCGTGAAACAAATCGACGTGCATATGTATTGCATACGTAAATGTCTTTGTACTAATTTTGAATAAAATCTGTTTTGGCGGGTTTGAGTTATGGCTAACAAAATGGCCGCAAAATGGCGGCGCTTTTTGGATTGTATCACAAAAGAAATACACGTGCCTTTTAAATGACATGAGGAGTAATCAATGCACTAAGTTTAAATGAAATTGTTCTAGGCATCTCTTAGAAATTTGCGTGAACGGACGGACGGACGCACCGACGCACTCACAGACGGACGCAAGCGCGGACGCACGAGCATGAAGAAACCTATAAGTTTCCCCTCCCTGGATGATGTCCTTTGGGACTGAAAAACGTTTGGCGAATTACGCTTTGACCGCTTTATACTGTAATTAATTGCATTGCCACAACTTATCAAATGTTTTTAATGATCCCGATAGCTTTGTCAACGCTGTTTTCGCGCATTTCATTTTATTTTCTACTTGATAAACGCTGCTCTTTCAGAACTATCGACTCAACTGTTGGTATAAATTTTACTGAAAACAACAATGAAGGACATCACTGCATGTTACACACTAATCAAATTAACAGGCAACTGGAGTGGCTGTTGTGTTACATTTTTACAAACAATATTGGTAGAATCAACGTCCAAGAAACATTTATGACAGTCTGACAAATATGATTGGAGAGATCAGCAGGACTCCTAAGACAAAATGTTATCCAGTGAGTAATATTAGTAATGATGCTATGCTAAATATATGAGCAAACAGTGTAAAAGTATGCACACTTACCATCACAAAATATTCATTAATTTCTTAATCGTGTTCGACGTAACAACCACGTACGTAATCACCGAAAAAAGAAATCACTTATTAAAACTATGCAGGTAAATACAAACCCCGTTTTACTATATGGTCAAAGAAAGCTCCTATTTCTGTTACATGTGAACGACAATTGAATGCTGCTATCTCCTGGGCCTGTCATTCAAACAGTAATTTGAATTACTGCTACATCTAGATTATCACTACTCTACAGACAACAGCATTCCAAATGCTGTATCACCTTGATGTCATCACACTTTATCATTTTTATATGCAAATGCATCATCAACCAGAACGAATAACATAGAGTAGACATGAATTGACAAATTTCCGTAACAAGATACCAGGTCTTTCGTCATGCACTCCTACAGTGTGGAGGACGATAAGATCACTTAGCCTACTGTAAAACATCCTCCACATAGAGGAAAAACAACTGGCAAAATAACTGAACAAGGCTGGCAAACAACATGTCAACATTAATAATAAGAACACGACCATAGCTTTACATATAGACAATCGACAGAGGCGAACAGAAATATCAACATTTGTCACAGATCGTGTTATAATTCAACTCATGTGTCTCACTGAAACATGGCTAAAGCCCAAGGAGAATAATGCCAATTAAGTGTGCTCACATAACACCTCCAAGACACTGTATCAAATCTTTTCCTCGCCCCTCTAGGGGTGGTGGATTTGCCATAATCTACCACAAAGTATATACACCTCGAAATTCCGTCAAGGAAATTTTCCCTTTAAACACACATCGTATAAAGTCACACAGATCTCGATAACTCTACCTCAACACGTCATCCATACAGTTATCGTCTACCACTAAGCCGGAAGAATAAACTCGTTGACTCATTATTTTTCAATGATTTTCCTGATCTGCCTGAGCATTGTAATGTGCTCTCTGGTTCTGTCATTATTCTTGGTAATTTCAGTATCTCTACCTCAAGAGTGATAAGTGTTCTTCCTATATTTAATCTCTGTCTCTGAACACACCAATGACAAAGGTCATATTCTCAACTGGTTGAGACACAGATCAGACAATAACTTAGTTCTGTCAACTTATGTCCAGCGCTATTGCAACTGGCCATCTTTCCATATGCAGTCACTTTAATGTTGCAATACCACGCCCATCAGAAGTATTCTTAATAGTACGTAACATTCGTGACATAGACCTTGCCGCTTTGAAGGAAGATCTCAATCACTGCCTTGCAAGCATTAAAGAACCTACAGCTCAAACTCTTCACTTCTGTCTCCGGTCTGTCTTTGACAAGCATGCTACAGCGACACGTCGAAATACCTGTTGGTTTTAATGCTGTTCGTGACAATGTCAATGCATCTAAACACGAGCAGAGAGACAGTAGTTCAAAACTGGACTTACAATCGACAAACAAATATATAACCATACGACGAGAGCTGTAACAAAACTTGTTCATTGATCAAAAACCACCTATTTCAGTAATAAGGATCTGTTCGGCATCAAGCATTAATTACTTGGATCCAAAAAGTCCTCCCCCAAACTAATAATTTTTCCCGCAGAAAAACTTTAACAGCGTTTTCTAGATTTTTTCCGTGCAAAAATTAAGACAATGATAGCCAGCCTTAATTGTGAGAATGTCAGCCAGCCTTTGAACTCAGAAAGCTCCTTTCCAGGTTTGCCTCTCAGTAACTTTAAACCTGCAAACGATGATATTTTTTAAGAATATCTGCTAAATTCCACTGCAAAGACATGCCACTCTGATGCTATGCCAACTGATTTGTTGATATTATGCTAAGACACCATGTTACCATGCATCACACGAATTATAAATGATTCCCATGCATTCTGGCACATTCCCTTCTGTCTTCAAAAGTGCTCTTGTCAAACCATTGCTAAGGAAACCATTTCTCGACCAAGATCAACCAACAAACTGCCTCCTTGTCTCAATTGACTAAAATACTTTAACGAAAATTCTATCAATAATAAGTATTCATCTCTCTTTACACAACCTTTTGTACCCGTTTCAGTCTGCATGCGAACCACACCACAGTACTGAAACTGCTCTGTTGAAAATCGTGAATGGCATTCTGACTTACTTCGATACTGGCGAAATTACTGTTTTCTTTGTCCTAGACTCATCCGCTGCATTCGATACAATCGATCATGAAATCCTTCTCCATCGTCTTGAACACACTTTTGGAATCCGTGGAATACTCTGGTTTTGATCTTACCTTTAAGGCAGAAATCAAAGTATAATTATCAATGGCATACGATCGACTACATCACCTGTCTCTTTTGGTGTCATGCAAGGCTCAATTCTTGGGTTTTGTACACTGACCCTCTTTTCAACCTTGTCAGAAAATACTCATTGATAAGCACGCCTTCGCCGATTTCAATCAATTATACGAGGAAATTACGTTGATCAAATCAAATCAACCGTTGAATCTGTGCAATGTTGTATAACTGCCATTAAGCAGTGTATGGCATGTGATAAACTCCAGTTGAATGGCAGTAAAACGGCAGCAATACTTATGTCATCATCACCCAGACAAGTTGCAAAATCGTCTGTCAATTCGTCCATAAATCTGGGCGATTTTGATACAATTTTCGCGCCCATTGTCAAAAACGTAGGAGTCAAATGCGAGTTTAAGACTGCGTCAATAAATAACGGGTATGAAGGAGGCGGAGGAATCGCGATTAAAATCTTATTTGTTTTTCAGATCCCCTCGATACTCTCAGAAATGTTCAAGTCTCCCCGTCTATATGATCAAAAATTTTCAAGTCCCCCAATTTTCATATAGCCGCAAAGGATAAATAAACATGTATAAGGCAGTTCTGCTTACAGATTTTCAAACTTTTTTATTAGTAATTTGTAAAGCCATATTCCTAAGGCAAGTTTTTAAATTGATTCACTTTTAAACACATCAGTGGACTTTTTTGATTTACAGTCCAAGTCGACTTAAGTTACGGTAACTCGATCTGGCCATGCCGATGGCACCTGCTGAAGAGCACACAAAATGACAATGTAGTACCCTATAAGGCGGGAACAGTTATGCATGTCATTTATAGATGTGTATAAAAATCTTTGAAAGCACTAAACAGAAGTAATGTCTGAATATTTTACCGTATATTCTATTCACAGAGCCAGAAGCTCCAGGAGATGTGGTCATCTCTTCATACGATACCACAACCATCACTGTTGGATGGACAATAAAAAGTGACACAGTCTATGACGGATTTGAGATCTTTTATACGGATAAGAGCACTTCTAATACTCAAAAAAAGAAGGTCGCTAACGGAAATAAAAGGTCTGCTGAGTTGACAGGATTGGTTGCTGGCGAGTCTTATGATATCTACATGAAAAGTTACAGTGTAGATGAAGTTAGTGAAAACAGTACTACAGTCACTCAGAGAACGAGTAAGTCTAGATATAATATTGAAAATTGACAAACAAGGACTACAAATTTCTTCCCCATTTGATGTTAATATTCTTTTTTTTCTTGAAAGAGAAACCTGTCAAATGATCCCATGAAAAACTTCACTTTTTTATGTTATTGTGCTCATTGAAAATTCAAATTTATTAGCATCGTGTGTGTGTTTCATTTGGTCATGCCCTTCTTCTCTCTGATGGCTTTTGAATTAGACATGCGGCCTATTAGCGATATATTGATTTAGGGTCAATTTAAATTGGTATTAATCTTCAAATAGACATTCTTTAGTAAGACCAAAGCTATATCTGCCTCTATATTGCGTGTTTAGCATACAATATGCCTTAGGGACAGATATTTGATCTCTCTCGTTTACAATCCTTTTCCTGTCTACTGCTCTTTTCGGACGATTTAAAAGGTCATTAAGTAAGTAGACTTTCTCAACTTTTGAAAATCAAATCAAAAATGGAATTTTCACTCCTATAGTTAACATCTGGAAGGCTATGATTATGAATTTCAAATAATGGGAAAATTTTTTTCAATACAAATAGTTGGAGACGACCGTTGATTTCTCTCCTTCTTTCAAAAAGAAATGGCTCAAAGTCTTGTCAGAAAACGTTCGGTTAAAAATTAAATCTTTCAACGTCGATGCCCGTACTACATTGAGTAACTAGAACAGGGTTGTTTTAGTACCCTATAAGCCTTAGTTATAGATGCGTATAAAAATATTTTAAAGCTAAAAAGTTGACGTTATGTCTGAATATTTACTATATATTCTACTCACAGAGCCCGAAGTTCCAGAATATGTTACCATCTCTTCATATGACACCACAACAATCACTGTTGGATGGACAATAGATAGTGACACAGTATATGACGGATTTGAGATCTTTTATATAGACAAGAGCACCTCGAGTACTCAAAAAAAGCAGGTTAATGACAAAAGTAAACGTTCTGCTGAGTTGACAGGATTGGTTGCTGGCGAGTCTTATGATATCTACATGAGAAGTTACAGTGTAGATGAAGTTAGTGAAAACAGTACTACAGTCACTCAGAGAACGAGTAAGTCTATGTAGATATAATAGTGAAAATTGACAAACAAGAATTTCAAATTTCTTCCCCATTTCAGGTCAAGTTTGTTTTTCCTTAAAAGAGTTTGTCAAATGTTCCAATGAAAGACCTCACTTAGTTTTTCATATTATTGTGCTTATTGAAAATACAAATTAATTAGCATCGTGTATGTGTTGCATTTTGTCAAAGCCCCCTTCTCTCTCATGGCTACCGAATTAACATGCGGCCTATAAGCGATACATTGTCGAGGTTCCCGTTCAATTGGTGTTAATCCTCAAATAGGCATCCTTTAGTAAACACTATCCACACGTAATCTGCCCCTATAGTGCGTGTTTAGAGGACAATATGCATTAGGGACAGATATTTTCTTACTCACAAGTATACAATCCTTTTGCTGTCTACTGTTCTTTTTTGGACCATATAAAAGGTCGCGGAGTAAGTAGACTTTGACCACTTTTGAAAGTCTAAATCGAAACTGAAATTTACACTTCTATTGTTAACATCTTGAAGGCGATCATTTTGGATTTCAAATAGCGGTATTTTTTTCCGTGGTACAAAAATTGGAGGCAGACACTGATTTCTCTCCCTCTTTCAAAAAGTTTAACGTACTGTCAGGAAACTTTCGTGAAAGATTAAATCTTTCAATGTCGATGTCCGTACTACATTGAGTAACGAATCTGAATATTTTACTATATTTTCAATTCACAGAGCCCAAAGTTCCAGAATATGTTTACCATCTCTTCATATGACACCACAACAATCACTATTGGATGGACAATAGACAGTGACACAGTCTTTGACGGATTTGAGATCTTTTATACAGACGAGAGCACCTCTAATACTCAAACAAAGCATGTCAATGACAAAAGTAAAAGTTCTGCTGAGTTGACAGGATTGGTTGCTGGCGAGTCTTATGATGTCTACATGAGAAGTGTCAGTGGAGATGAAGTTAGTGAAAACAGTACTACAGTCAATCAGAGAACGAGTAAGTCTATGTAGATAGAATATTGAAAATTGACAAACAAGGACTACAAATTTCTTCCCCATTTGATGTTAATATTTCTTTTTCTTGAAAGGGTTTGTCAAATGTTACCATGAAAAACTTCACTTTTTTATGTTATTGTGCTCATTGAAAATTCAAATTTATTAGCATCGTGTGTGTGTTTCATTTGGTCATGCCCTTCTTCTCTCTGATGGCTTTTGAATTAGACATGCGGCCTATTAGCGATATATTGATTTAGGGTCAATTTAAATTGGTATTAATCTTCGTTAGACATTCTTTAGTAAAAACAAACAAAGCTATATCTGCCTCTATATTGCGTGTTTAGCATACAATATGCATTAGGGACAGATATTTGATCTCTCTCGTTTACAATCCTTTTCCTGTCTACTGCTCTTTTCGGACGATTTAAAAGGTCATTAAGTAAGTAGACTTTCTCAACTTTTGAAAATCAAATCAAAAATGGAATTTACACTCCTATAGTTAACATCTGGAAGGCTATGATTATGAATTTCAAATAATGGAATTTTTTTTCTTAGTACAAATAATTGGAGGCAGATCGTTGATTTCTCTCCTTCTTTCAAAAAGAAAATGGCTCAAACTCTTGTCAGGAAACGTTCGGTTAAAAATTAAATCTTTCAACGTCGATGCCCGTACTACATTGAGGAACTAGAACAGGGTTGTTCTAGTTATCCTATATGGCTCAGTTATAGATGTGTATAAACATCTTTGAAAGCAATATGGCTATAAAATTGACGTAATGTCTGAATATTTTACCATATATTATATTAACAGAGCCAGAATCGCCAGAAAATGTAGTTATCTCTTCATATGACACCACAACAATCACTATTGGATGGACAATAGACAGTGACACAGTCTTTGACGGATTTGAGATCTTTTATACAGACGAGAGCACCTCTAATACTCAAACAAAGCAGGTCAATGACAAAAGTAAACGTTCTGCTGAGTTGACAGGATTGGTTGCTGGCGAGTCTTATGATATCTTCATGAGAAGTGTCAGTGGAAATGAAGTTAGTGAAAACAGTACTACAGTCACTCAGAGAACCAGTAAGTCTATGTAGATATAATAGTGAAAATTGACAAACAAGGACTACAAATTTCTTCCCCATTTGATGTTAATATTTCTTTTTCTTGAAAGGGTTTGTCAAATGTTACCATGAAAAACTTCACTTTTTTATGTTATTGTGCTTATTGAAAATACAAATTTATACGCATCGTGTTTGTGTTTCATTTGGCTCTCTGATGGCTTTTGAATTAGACATGCGGCCTATTAGCGATATATTATTTAGGTTCAATTTAAATTGGTGTTAATCTTCTAATAGACATTCTTTAGTAAAAACAAACTAAGCTATATCTGCCTCTATATTGCGTGTTTAGCATACAATATGCCTTAGGGACAGATATTTGATCTCTCTCGTTTACAATCCTTTTCCTGTCTACTGCTCTTTTCGGACGATTAAAAAGGTCATTAAGTAAGTAGACTTTGTCAACTATTGAGAATCAAAATGGAATTTTCACTCCTATAGTTAACATCTGGAAGGCTATGATTATGAATTTCAAATAATGGAAAAATTTTTCCTTAGTACAAATAATTGGAGGCGACCGTTGATTTCCCTCCTTCTCCAAAAAGAAAATGGCTCAAACTCTTGTCAGGAAACGTTCGGTTAAAAATTAAATCTTTCAACGTCGATGCCCGTACTACATTGAGGAACTAGAACAGGGTTGTTCTAGTACCCTATAAAGCTCAGTTATAGATGTGTATACAAATCTTTTAAAGCCATAAAGTTGACGTAATGTCTGAATATTTTACCATATATTCTATTCACAGAGCCAGAAGCTCCAGAAAATGTGGTCATCTCTTCATATGACACCACAACAATCACTGTTGGATGGACAATAGACAGTGACACAGTCTATGATGGATTTGAGATCTTTTATACAGACGAGAGCACCTCTATTACTCAAACAAAGCAGGTTAATGACAAAAGTAAACGTTCTGCTGAGTTGACAGGATTGGTTGCTGGCGAGTCTTATGATATCTACATGAGAAGTTACAGTGTAGATGAAGTTAGTGAAAACAGTACTACAGTCACTCAGAGAACAAGTAAGTCTGTCTATGTAGATATAATATTGAAAATTGACAAACAAGAAATACAAATTTTTCCCCATTTCAGGTCAATGTTCGTTTTTCCTGAAAGAGTTTGTCAAATGTTCCAATGAAAGACCTCACTTAGTTTTTCATATTATTGTGCTTATTGAAAATACAAATTTATTAGCATCGTGTATGTGTTGCATTTTGTCAAAGCCTCCTTCTCTCTCATATTGGCGAATTAACATGTGGCCTATTAGCGATACATTTTGAGGTTCTCTTTCAATTGGTGTTAATCCTCAAATAGGCATCCTTTAGTAAACACTATCCACACGTAATCTGCCCCTATAGTGCGTGTTTAGAGGACAATATGCATTAGGGACAGATATTTTCTTACTCACAAGTATACAATCCTTTTGCTGTCTACTGTTCTTTTTTGGACCATATAAAAGGTCGCGGAGTAAGTAGACTTTGACCACTTTTGAAAGTCTAAATCGAAACTGAAATTTACACTTCTATTGTTAACATCTTGAAGGCGATCATTTTGGATTTCAAATAGCGGTATTTTTTTCCGTGGTACAAAAATTGGAGGCAGACACTGATTTCTCTCCCTCTTTCAAAAAGTTTAACGTACTGTCAGGAAACTTTCGGTGAAAGATTAAATCTATCAATGTAGATGCTCGTACTACATTGAGTAATGATACCAGAGTACTTTTGCACCCTGTAAGGCGGGAATAGTTTTGAATGTCTGTTATAAATGTGTATAAAAATCTTCCAAAGCCATAAAATTGACGCTGCTGCAATATCTGAATATTTTACTATATATTCTATTTACAGAGCCCGAAGCTCCAGAAGATGTTACCATCTCTCCATCTTTAATAAAGAAAATTGTTCTACGTACTGTCAGGAAACATTCGGTTAAAGATTTAATCTTTCAACGTCGATGCCCGTACTACATTGAGGAACTAGAACAGTGTTGTTTAAGTACCCTATAAGGCTCAGTTATAGATGTGTATAAAAATCTTTAAAAACCATAAAGTTGACGTAATGTCTGAATATTTTACCATATATTCTATTCACAGAGCCAGAAGTTCCAGAAGATGTGGTCATCTCTTCATATGACACCACAACAATCACCGTTGGATGGATAATAGAAAGAGACACAGTCTTTGACGGATTTGAGATTTTTTATACAGACGAGAGCTCCTCTAGCACTCAAACAAAAAAGGTCAATGACAAAAATAAACGTTCTGCTGAGTTGACAGGGTTGGTTGCTGGCGAGTCTTATGATATCTACATGAGAAGTTACAGTGGAAATGAAGTTAGTGAAAACAGTACTACAGTCACTCAGAGAACAAGTAAGTCTATGTAGATATAATATTGAAAATTGACAAAAAAGAACTCCAAATTTCTTCCCCATTTCAGGTCAAGTCTGCTTTCCTTAAAAGAGTTTGTCAAATGTTCCCATGAAAGACCTCACTTAGTTTTTTCATATTATTGTACTTATTGAAAATACAATTTTATTAGCATAGTGTATGTGTTTCATTTTGTCAAAGCCTCCTTCTCTCTCATGGCTTCCGAATTAACATGCGGCCTATTAACGATACATTGTCGAGGTTCTCTTTCAATTGGTGTTAATCCTCAAACAAGTAAGTCTATGTAGATATAATATTGAAAATTGACAAAAAAGAACTCCAAATTTCTTCCCCGTTCCAGGTAAATGGTTGTTTTCCTTAAAAGAGTTGTTTGTCAAATGTTCCCATGAAAGACTTCACTTAGTTTTTGATATGATTTTACATATTAAATATACAAATTTATCAGCCTCGTGTGTGTGTTGTGTTTGGTCAGAACCTCCTTCGGATTTAGACATGTTGCCTATTAGCGATACCTTATTTAGATTTAATTTAAATTTGTATTAATCTGCAAATAGACATTCTTTAGGAAAAACCATCAGAGCTAATTCTGCCTCTATATTGCGTGTTTAGCAGACAATATGCATTAGGGACGATGTATTTCTCTCTCTCACGTTTACAATCCTTTTGCTGTCTACTGCTCGTTTTTGGTTATTTAGAAGCTCGCGGAGTAAGTAGATTTTACCCAACTTTTGAAAATCAAAATCAAAAATCGAATTTCAACTCCTATAGTTAACACCCAAAAGGCGATCATTTTGAATTTCAAATACTGGTATTTTTCCACGGTACAAATAATTGGAGGCAGCCACTGATTTCTTTTTCTCTTTCATAAAGAAAAAGGCTCAACGTATTGTCAGAAAAACGTTCGATTTAATTTTAAATCCTTCAATGTGTGGTTGGTTTAGTATCAATAACGCTGTAACAGTTTGAATTATCAGTTATAGAAGTGTACAAAAATATTTGAAAGCCGTAAAGTTGACGTTGTGTCTAAATATTTTGCCATAAATTCTATTCACAGAGCCAGAAACTCCAGAAGATGTGGTCATCTCTTCATATGACACCACAACAATCACTGTTGGATGGACAATAGACAGTGACACAGTCTTTGACGGATTTGAGATCTTTTATACAGACGAGAGCACCTCTAGTACTCAAACAAAGCAGGTCAATGACGAAAGTAAAAGTTCTGCTGAGTTGACAGGATTGGTTGCTGGCGAGTCTTACGATATCTTCATGAGAAGTGTCAGTGGAAGTGAAGTTAGTGAAAACAGTACTACAGTCACTCAGAGAACGAGTAAGTCTATGTAGATATAATATTGAAAATTGACAAACAAGGACTTCAAATTTCTTCCCCATTTCAGGTCTATGTTTTTTTTCTTGAAAGAAGTTTTTGAAATGCTCCCATGAAAGACTTCACTTAGTTTTTGATATGATTGTGCTTGTTAAATTAAGCAATGACGCCCGAGATTTCGGTACAATGCACGATATACAGCACTCGCGTAACGGCTAGTGCTATATGGAGCGAATTGTACCAAAATCGAGTGTATACCCGACTGCGAATGAGGTTATTGCCATTGTATTATATCAACTTGTGTGTCTTTGTTGTCTTGCTTGGGTATTTTGTCGCTTAAAGCCCCAAATGCAGAAAACGGACCTATGAGAGATCGAACGTCTGAAATTCAGCGCCCGAGACCGAGCATTTTTATGTTTTGACACAGACAAATATAGAAACAGACTAGCAATGCGGCATGTCTTTTGTTCCATGGTCGTCTCGGTATACTATGGCCTTTTCATATTATATTGAGCTTCAAAGGTGTTAAACTTTTTGGAGACTTTGTTTGCGGTTGATAATTGTACGACATTATGCGAAATATACGACGAGATGGCATCGTGCTGCCAGTCGCGTAGCAACCATAGTTACTTTGTGAGGTCTCAGGGCAGAAACACTGCTTCACGCCAATCATAACATAACACGCCAGCAGTTTCATAAACATGTCCTTCCTTCCTTCCGAACGTTTCAAAGATGGTATGACTGACCATAACCATTGAGTAAAACCAGACAGTATCGGTGAAAGACTTTCAAATTTGGTTAAAACACACTCATTATACATTCATAAAAATATGAGAGGAGTTTTAAAACGGTAAAACTCATTTTCCTAAAGCTCTAAACACTCCCGTTTTCGCCAGCACGCCAATTCCGCTCAGCACCACATGACGGCAACAACACAAACTTTACTGAATATACTTTCGCTTAACCATTGGCGAAAATCCGAAAATTACCGAAGGATACATGGTCGCACTCTTCGGAAAAGAGAGGTGGAGAGCAACCTGAGGCGAGGCGAACATGGATGGGTTACTTAACCCCTTCACGCCTTGAACAATACCCGTTGCTAGTCTGTTTCTATATTTGTCTGTGGTTTAAATAACGTTGACAATAACACAGTATCCTACGATAAATACGCATTACATTCATCAACATTGCATTTTATTCACATGCAACGCGAACACTAACTTGCGACCTGCTGCAGACACAGAAAATGGGTCAAGAGTTCAAATCACAAGAAATAAGAACAATAGTCCTGGCTGTTTTGGCATACTAAAAATAGATTTGTCTCATTTTGTACCGATGCGTCGACCATCGCAACATTCAGTCTTGGTACAGTGAGGTTACAGGCGCTTTTTTGAATGATGGATAATTTGGACGTTATTGTACCAGTAAACAAGCAGTTTTGAAATAATCCAGACTTAGGATGACAGCAACTGTGATCAACAGTTTTGCAGAGTTTGCTGCCCGATTCAGTGAGAGCTGGACGCTGACACTGCTTGTTGCATTTGTATGTCATCACTTTCGTCGCAGTCACCAGGAATAATCCCATCGTTATTTTGAAGTTCTTGGTCTACATCGTTAGAACATCCTCGTCTTATACAGCCCAAACTTTGGCAAAGAATGTCTGACATACCGTTACTGTGAGGAAGTGTCAATTTATTTGTGTATGAACGAATACTAGCTTCATCTTAAAGAGCTGTGTGTCGCGTCTCGACTCCCACTGAATCAAGCAGAAGTGCACGGTGCGCCGTTGCCCAAATGCAATGATTTGTGTACATCAAACCCAAATGTGCTGCTTCAGAGGTGTCTTTCGTCATTGACCCCAACTTATTTTCACCAAGAGGTGAGTTACAGACCCATGCTTTTATCTGTGTCTCGAAATTCGGACTTTGGTCTTTGAAACAAGGCGCACTGTTTCGGTTTAAGTTTACATCGGAACGTTCAAATGCACCGACTGGGCAATTTTCGAAAATACTGGTTTAGCGGCCCGTTTTAGCACTGCTAAAACAGTATTTTAGCATCGGTTGAATGAGCTCTCGTCCATTCAGAAGGCGCATGGTAGCATGATATAATATAATATAATATACAAATTTATCAGCCTCGTGTGTGTGTTGTTGTTGGTCAAAGTTTCCTTCTCTCTGATGTCTTCGGATTTAGACAGTCGGCCTACGAGCGATACCTTACAGAGGTTCATCTGCAAATATACATTCTTTAGTAGAGACAATCACAGCCTAATCTGCCTCTACGTTTGCCGCAATATGGCTTTGGGACAGATGTTTGCTCTCTCTCATGTTTTCAATTCTTTTGCTGTCTGCTGCTCTTTATGGATAAATCAACAGGTCGCGGAGTAAGTAGACTTTCACCGATTTAAAACATGAAAATCAAAAATGGAATTTACTCACCCATACTTCACATCTGGAATGCGATCATTTCGAATTTCAAATAATGCTTTATTTTTCCGTAGAACAAAGAATTGGAGGCGGCCGCTGATTTCTCTCCTTCTTTCATAAAGACTATGGTTCAATGTATTATCAGGAAAAGTTCGGTTAAAGTTTAAGTCTTTCAATGTCGATGCCCGTACTACATTGAGTAACGATAACATGGTTAATATTCTTTTAGTATCGTTTAAGGCGGGAACAGTTTTGCATGTCAGTTATAGATGTGTATAAACATCTTTGAAAGCAATATGGCTATAAAATTGACGTAATGTCTGAATATTTTACCATATATTCTATTCACAGAGCCGGAAGCTCCAGAAGATTTGGTCATCTCTTCATATGACACCACAACAATCACTGTTGGATGGACAATAGAAAGTGACACAGTCTATGACGGATTTGAGATCTTTTATACAGACGAGAGCACCTCTAATACTCAAACAAAGCAGGTCAATGACAAAAGTAAACGTTCTGCTGAGTTGACAGGATTGGTTGCTGGCGAGTCTTATGATATCTACATGAGAAGTGTCAGTAGAGATGAAGTTAGTGAAAACAGTACTACAGTCACTCAGAGAACCAGTAAGTCTATGTAGATATAATATTGAAAATTGAAAAAAACAAGGACTTCAAATTTTTCCAATATCAGGTCAATGTTTGGTTTTTTTTGGAAAGAGTTTGTCAAATTTTCCCTTGAAAGACATCACTTAGTCTTTTGACATGATTGTTCCTATGGAATATACATATGTTTTAACCTCGTTTATGTGTTGCATTGGTCAAAGCCTCCTTCTCTCTGATGGTTTCTAAAATAGACATGCTGTCTATTAACGTTACCTTATTGAAGTTCAATATAATTTATTGGTATTAATCTGCATATGGACATATTTTAGTAAAAACCTTCAAAGCAAAATGTGCCTCTATATTGAGTATTTATCGGACAATGTGCCCTAGGGACAGATATTTGCTCTCGCTCACGTCTGATACTGTCTACTGCTCTTTGTGGATCATTTAGAAGCTCGCGGAGTAAGTAGATTTTAACCACTTTTCAAAATCAAAATCAAAAATGAAATTTCCACTCTTATAGTTATCATCTGGATGACTATCATTTTGAATTTCAAATAATGGCATTTCTTCCACAGTACAACTAATTGGAAGCGGCCACTGATTTCTGTCCAGCTTTCATAAAGAAAACTACACCACGTATTGTCAGGAAACGTTCAGTGAAAGTTTAATCCTTCAATGTTGATGCTCATATTACCTTAGGTAACGATAACATGGTTGTTTTAGTAACCTATTACGCTGTAACATTTTGGCTTGTCAGTTACAGATGTATACAAAAATCTTTGAAAGCCTTGAAATTAACGTAATGCTTGAATGTCTCACCATATATTCGATTCACAGAGCCAGAAGCTCCAGAAAATGTTACCATCTCTTCACATGACACCACAACAATCACCGTTGGATGGACAATAGAAAGTGAGACAGTGTATGACGGATTTGAGATCTTTTATACAGACGAAAGCACCTCTAGTACTCAAACAAAGCAGGTTAATGACAAAAGTAAACGTTCTGCTGAGTTGACAGGATTGGTTGCTGGCGAGTCGTATGGTATCTACATGAGAAGTTACAGTGGAGATGAAGTTAGTGAAAACAGTACTACAGTCACTCAGAGAACGAGTAAGTCTATTTAGAAATAAGGTGCAAATTGAAAAAACAAGGACTTCAAATTTCTTTCCCTATTTCAGATCAATGTTTGGTTTTTTTGAAAGATTTTGTAATTTTTCGCATTAAAGATTTTGTCTTTCATTTTGTTTATATATTCATGGTTGTTAAAAGTATGAGTTTATTTATCTTGTATGTGTATTTTATTTGGTCAAAGGCTCCTTTGGTCTGATGGCTTCTATATATGGCATGCTGCTGAATGGAGATGACATGTTGAAGTTTATCTGTATATGCACTTACTTTAGTAAAAACCATCCACACTAAACCTGCCACTATGTTGCGTGTTTTACGTATAATATATCATAGTGATAGATATGTGGTCTCTCATACGTTTACAATTCTTTGATTATCTACTGCTGTCTGTGGAGGCTCGTAGTGTACATATGTAGACTTTCACCATATTTAAAAATCATAATCTAAAATGGAATTTCCCCTCCCGCAGTTACCATCTGAAAGGCGATCATTTTGAATTTCAAATAATGCTTACTTCTTTCCTACGATCGAAAATTTGGAGGGTACCTACTGATTTTTATTTGTTCCATAAAAAATGGCTCAAAGTTTTACTAGGATAACTTTGATAAATGTCGATGTTTGTACTACCTTAGGTAACGATAACATGGTTTTTAGTATCCAATAACGCTGTAACAGCAGTTATATGTCAGTTATTGATGTATATAAATCTAAATTTTACTATAACCCAAACGGGATTCGAACCCCCACACACTCACGGCAACATCGCCTAGCTGATAGGCCTCACACAAAACCAGTCGGCCACTGCTTCCAACCCAAAAATCTTTAAAAAACATAAAGTTGATGTAATGTCTGAATATTTTACCATATATTTTTTCACAGAACCAGAAACTCCAGAAGATGTGGTTATCTCTTCATATGACACCACAACAATCACTGTTGGATGGACAATAGAAAGTGACACAGTATATGAAGGATTTGAGATCTTTTACTCAGACGAGAGCACATCTAATACTCAAACAAAGAAGGTCAATGACAAAATTACACGTTCTGCTGTGTTAACAGCATTGGTTGCTGGCGAGTCTTATGATATCTACATGAGAAGTGTCAGTGGAGATGAAGTTAGTGAAAACAGTACTACAGTCACTCAGAGAATCAGTAAGTCTATATAGATATAATGGTGCAAATTGGCATACAAGGACTTCAAATTTCTTTCCCGTTTCAGGTCAATGTTAGTTTTTTGAAAGAGTGTGTCAAATGTTCCCATGAAAGACTTCACGTAGTTTTTAATTGCCAATTGTCCACATAAATGTATGACAATGGGGTGTGATAGGTTGGATAATGTATGTATATGTGTATATATGTCTGTATGTCTGTATGAATGTATGTATGTCTGTATGAATGTATGTATGTATGTATGTATGTATGTATGTATGTATGTATGTATGTATGTATGTATGTATGCATGCATGCATGCATGCATGTATGTATGTATGTATGTATGTATGTATGTATGTATGTATGTATGTATGTATGTATGTATGTATGTATGTATGTATGTATGTATGTATGTATGTACGTAAACATACATACAACCATTCATACATACATACACACACACATACATAGATAGAGTAGTTCCTATCGGTAATTGAGCATTTATAAATGTCGTTTTACTCAACGGAATATTGGAAAATCGACATACATACCTAGATACACACACAGATACATACATATACAGATAGGTAGGTAGATAGATAGATAGATAGATAGATACACACATACATACATACGTTACATATGTTAATGACTTTTTTGTTATTTTTTTGTTATTTTTGTATTATTTTGATACTTAGATCACCCCCCTCCGAAACTGCTCTGCAATTGCCTCCAATTTATATTAGAAATTCCTGGTGAAGAAGTGAATAAGCTATTGAAACAGTGCGGTGAAATTTTTAAGATAGGATTTTGGCTCATCATGTCTATTTATTGTCAAAATATTTTTTCTTCGAAGATATATGCCATATCATTTTTAAAGTTGACATATACGTCCCTTGTGATGATATCAATTTGTTTAAAATTGACATACTGGTATAGGTCCCTTTATATGTGCCAATTTGTTTTCGTTGAAGTTATGATGATATTGGCAGATGTATGATTTTAAGGCAACTTTGAGCGTTGTTTATAAAAATGACCTTTACTCTTAAACTTTCTATCCGATTGCTATGGATTTCGTCAACAGATTCCAAAATGAGATGAGAAATACTTCTATCGATGTTGTGATGAAATTTGGAACATTGAATACTTAAGATGATGAATATTGTCATATTTTCTGTACAGGACTACATAGAAATTCTGATCTTGATCATATTTGGTGCTAGGGGCGGACCACTTGATATCCTGAGGGGGATTGATGATTTTTCGAAAAAAATTCCCAGCAAATGTCAATAAAAAAGTCAGTCTAAGAAGTCTTGACATATAAATGGTGGGAGAGGGGGAACAAATAATGCACCATGGATCATGTAAAAAAATAATGCTACCTCATCAATCTTCCAGACCCCCAAGATATCAAATGGTCAGCCCCTAGCTACAAAAGGGCTCTGCGTTTTTGCCTACGGTTTTATTGAGGGACTATATAATAGTTAGGATCCCTGCTATGAGATTTTACTCTCGTTTGTCGAGTGTATATGACAACAAGTAGTCATATGTATAGTCTAGTACTGACATATCGGAGACTGTATTTATGCATTCATATATGAAAGTACACTTTGATATTTAAAGTGAAGACGTATTATGAGCTCAAGATATATATATATATATATATATATATATATATATATATTATATATATATACATTTGTTCTTTTGTCTTAAAAACACTTTTCCTATTGCCTGGGAATTTCGGTATACAAATAATGATCTGAATAGGTGTCTATATTGATGTTATTATCGCAGTCAAACATGATGTTACAGTTACACGGTCAAAGGTGTCGTAGTGGTCACCCTTACAGAGCAGTAAGCTCTTCATAGTGGTCATCTTGCATTTTATCTGTTAAAAGCCCTTTACAGAACAGCAACCTTTTTTACTAGTCACATTGAATTTCCAAAAATTTGGAACAAAATTTGTGTATAATGGTCAGCATATCTGACTTTGAATGAACTCTGCTAAAAATGCTTTGAATGGAAAGCAAGAAATGGATCTGTTTAAACTGATTTTATAGCCGCAATATACAGAAATTACATGCAACACATTCCAAACGAATTTCGGCATTTCTGAACAAATTTTTGAATTTTCTTTTTAAATTTTCTCACCAGATATTAATGTTACTATTTTCTGAATATAATTGTACCATAACTTTTCTGTTAAGATAATTCATATCGGTTGATACTTATCTCAACAAATTCAAATAATCATTCACCTGAATATTTTAGCCATCAGAAAATCATCGGAAAAAATTTGATTTTTCCATAGATTTGTGTGATCCCCAGGAAATTCAGCTAAATTTTGGGCTGATTAAATATATTGGAAAGGCTTAGGGCAAATTCGAGGATTATAAATATAAATCTAGTGTCACGTTTGTAAAACCCCTACCATTATACACTCATGATAGTAAATGCGTACAAATAGGAGTGGTGTTATTTTTCGAACTTTGGAATTCCGGAATTCGTTCGGAATCTGTTTTGCATGTATCATGATTTTCAAGAGATCTGTGATACTGAACTTTATCACTGCTGCTATGTGCTTGTAAATTCACAGCACATCACCTAAACTGCAAGTAACGCCACACACATCATCTATATCAACAATATGTAAAACATGATAAATTTTTTCCAATAATTTCAACTTTTAGTTACAGCAACAGTCTATTAAGCAGAGTATTTAAGGAAATACAACCAGATATATGAATTCTGTCGTGAGGAAAAAGGAAAGAATAGTGTACGAACATGAATAAAAATGGTTGAACAGACTGAATGCATTTAGCACACAGACGGGCTCAGCAAAAGAACACTAAGAGAAGATGACTTGTTTTAGAGCACCAAAAGCACACAGCAATAAGTATACAAGCAAGAATATATAAATATATATATATATAAATATATATATATATATATATATATATATATATATATATATACATATATAATTATTATATATATATATATATAATTATACATTATATATAAATATATATATATATAAATATATATATATATATATATATATATATATATATATATATATGTGTGTGTACTCTCAATAGCTCAGGCCAGGTCCTCATATGATTTACCTCATATCTAAACATGGTAAATTTATACAAAATTTTCTTTAGTAATTTTACATTACTGAGACATGCATTATAATTCTGTCAATTTATATTTTGTGAGAAAGTCATTTGTAATACAAATCATGAATAAAGTGTAGCGGTTAGCTGCTACACCTTCCAGTATTCCACGGCGAAAGAATCATAGGACAATTAGATATCTCGTCTGATTGATATCTTTCTAAAAGCTTTTGTGACAGCACATCCTCCTGGCATCCTCTGTGCTTACAGTGACATCCCCTGTTTAACTCAACTATACTTGGCAATGCTTTATGAGCCACCCAGCCCCACTCGCAATTCTCATGTAAAAAGTGTTCTCTAACAAAAAATTAATGTACAATATATAAACTCTACCATTGTGCAATCATGGAGCCAAAAATCTCCATGGTGCAATTCACATATTAGGCACTTCTTTTACTTCCCCTTTTGCACATCAGTCTAGTAAATATTTACTTCAAAGATACATAAAATGGGAGTACAGTGTAATTCACATTATTTTTATATAAATGTGCTTGCTGAATATACACATTTATCAGCCTCGTGTGTGTGTTTTGTTTGGTCAAAGACTCCTTCTCTCTGATGGCTTCGTAAATAGACATGCGGCCTATTAGAGATACCTTATTGAGGTTCAATTTAAATAGGTATTAATCTGCATATAGACATTCTTTAGTAGAAACAATCAGAGCTTAATCTGCCTCTATATTGCGTGTTTGCCGGACAATATGCCTTAGGGACAGGTATTTCCTCTCTCTCACGTTTACAGTTCTCTTGTTCTGTCTACTCCTCTTTATGGATCATTTAAAAGGTCGCGAAGTAAGCGGACCTTCACCGATTTTGAAAATCAAAAACAAAAATTGAATCTCCATTCCTATGGTTAACATCTGAAAGGCGCTCATTTTAAATTTCAAATAATGGTAATTTTTTTCAGTAGTACAAGTAATTGGAATCGGCTTCTCATTTTTCTCCCTCTATCACAAAGAAAATAGCTCAAAGTATTGTCAGGAATCGTTCGGCGAAAGTTTAAATTCTTTTAAGTCGAAGCCCATATTTCATTGATGAAGGACGAAATGGTTCATTTAGTATCCTGTAAGGCGGGAACTCTGACTTGTCAGTTAGATGTGTACACAACTCTAGAAGCCATAAAGTTGACTTTATGTCTGAATATTTTACCATATATTCTATTCACAGAGCCAGAAACTCCAGAAGATGTGGTCATCTCTTCATATGACACCACAACAATCACTGTCGGATGGACAATACAAAGTGACACAGTCTACGACCGGTTTGAGATCTTTTATACAGACGAGAGCACCTCTAATACTCAAACACAACAGGTCAATGACAAAAGTAAATGTTCTGCTGAGTTGACAGGATTGATTACTGGCGAGTCTTATGATATCTACATGAGAAGTTACAGTGTAGATGAAGTTAGTAAAAACAGTAGTACAGTCACTCAGAGAACAAGTAAGTCTATGTAGATGTAATAGTGAAAATTGACAAACAAGGACTTCAATTTTCTTCCCAATTTAAGGTCAATGTTTGTTTTTCTTGATGTAGTTTGTCAAATTTTCCCATGAAAGGTTTCTTTTAATTTTGTTCATATGTTGATGGTTGTTGAATAAACAAACTTTTAGGCTCGTAGGTGCATTTTATTTGGCCAAAACCTTCTTTTGTCTGATTGCTTCTATATTAGACATGCTGATTAATGGAGATAACATGCTGAAGTTTATCTATACTTTCTTTATTAAACACCTTTCACGCATACTCTGCCCCTATATTGCGTGTTTAACGAACAATATGTCATAGGGATAGATATTTGGTCTCTCATACGTTCACAAATCTTTTATTGTCTACTGCTCTTTGTAGATCATTTACAAACTCGTGGTGTAAGTAGACTGTCACCATTTGCGTAAATCAGAATCCAAAATGGTATTTCCCTATAGATAACACCTGGAAGGCGATCATTTTGAATTGAAAATAACGATAATTTCGTTCCTACGATCGAAAATTTGGAGGGTCACCACTAAATTTTATTCCCCTTTCATAAAGAGAATGAATCAAAGTTTTATCAGGAATACTTCGATAAAAGTATAAAACTTTCAAATTCGATTTGCGTATTACCTTAGGTAACGATAATATGGATGTTTCAGTATTCTTTTTAGCGGACAATTTTAGCGAACAATTTACATATCAGTTATAGATGTGTATGCAAATCTTTGAGGGCCATAAAGTTGACTTAACGTCTGAATAATTTACCATATATTCTATTCACAGAGCCAGAAGCTCCAGAAGATGTTGCCATCTCTTCATATGACACCACAACAATCACTGTTGGATGGACAATACAAAGTGACACAGTCTATGACCGGTTTGAGATCTTTTATACAGACGAAAGCACCTCTGATACTCAAACAAAGCAGGTTTATGACAACAGTAAACGTTCTGCTGAGTTGACAGGATTGGTTGCTGGCGAGTCTTATGATATCTACATGAGAAGTTACAGTGTAGATGAATTTAGTGAAAACAGTAATACAGTCACTCAGAGAACCAGTAAGTCTATGTAGATATAACAGTGAAAATTGACAAACAAGGACTTCAAATTTCTTCCCAATTTCAGGTCAATGTGTGTTTTTCTTGAAGGAGTTTGTCAAATGTTACCATGAAAGGTCACTTTTAATCTTTTTCATATGTTAATGGTTGTTTAAACCTGTGTGCGGCATATAAATGGTCCCAACTCATTGAAAATTCATAATGGCGCTTGAGTGACAACTGCCAACAGCTATGTAGACCGAGTCGTGAAAATCGGTCTAAACGATTCTCAAACAAAAATTATTAGCATACCATGAACATAGACTGTTTCATAAACACCTATGCCATACAGGTGTCCGCAAAGTTTCACAAAGTTGATTTTTTAATTACGACAATTAGGGGGAAAATCACTTTCTGAACAACAAAGGGAATGGCACCAAGGAGACAGCAGTCGTTCGATGATTCAAATAATTGTCAATCATTCGGTGACGCGCAGAGGTGTAAACTGGTAAAACATTTGCTGTGCATACGAGAACATGGAAACGAACCAAATGTACGCTTAGAGTTATATCAACGGGCAAAGGATGAATGCTTTGTGTTTTCATCAATTCTTTTTGCTAGCGTCTATGGTGCAATGACATCACGAAACTGAACCATTGTCAGATGTGACTTAGCAAGAGGACTAGTCAGTACCGGTAGTAGTACGATGTATTCTTGTGAAAAGCACGTAAACTTTTTAAAACAAAACTGTTGGCAGAGTCCGTAGTTTGCACTGAGAATGACATCGTAAACAACCATCAAAACATGCCGGTAGCCTCCATGATCAATTACATTATAGTCAGTCGAAGAGATCCACGTTTTTAACAACTTCCCCCTTCCAAATCTACGGCCGAACGTGATGGTACCAAACAGTTGTTTTGGATATATATGCTGGCCCCGAAAACGACCGTATACACACGTGTTTTTATACGTGGAAAAGATATGTCATGTTCGGAGGACTGGTAAGGTTTTGACATACCGATTGCTCCGAAAATAAACATAAATCGTGATGAGATGTCGATTTTACCCCGGGGATGTCACCCCCAAGCAACCGAACAGCCGACCGCGATCGCAGTGACATGTATCATGATACACGAGATTCAAGGAAGTCTCGACCCTTACATGATGTTGTGAACTTCCTTTATTTTCTTATTTTAATAGCGATCGGTAATGACGTTGCCTTTTGCCCATTTCCCACCATTTTCCTGACGTGTTCCTTCTTCCATGTTTAGATGAATGCAGTCAATTTTCATCGGTAATTCACCATGCGAAATCACCAATTTCGGGTTGTTTGTAATTTTTCTATAAGTTTATTTCTTTTTTAATAATTACTTCCACTATGTAAGGCGCCAATATTCCGTATGTAGATGGCGGTCAGTAGTAGAATCATTCGCATAATGAACGTTGACATAACCTGAAAACTTCAGTTAATTCACTCAAGCAAACTCCTGTTTAATGAAGTTGATAGTTTTTCTTTCTTTCTTTCTTTTTTCTTTCGAGTATGGCCATGGCATAACTGAAACGAACCGGGAAACGAAGGCTGTGCATATCTATATTAGTCCGAGCCTGAACGTGATTTGCGAGCAAACAGATTACGCAGATAATGCGAACGATCGCAACCGTTACAAACAGACTCATTATGCAGAGACATGACTCCAAACGCCCATCCAAACTTGGCACTAATCATGATCCCGGTCCATTTCGAGTCGGGCTTTAATATACAAGCTTATTAAGCTCGTATGTGTAATCAATTTGGTCAAGGCCTCCTTCGGTCTAATGGCTTCTATATTAGACATACTGCTTACCGGAGATGACATGTTGCCGTTTATTTGTTTATTTATTTCTTTAGTTAAAAATTATCCAAGCTAAATCTGCCTCTATATTGCGTGGTTAACGGACAATATATTATAGTGATAGATATTTGGTCTCTCATACGTTCACAAATCTTTTATTGTCTACTGCTCTTTGTTGATCCTTTACAAGCTCGTGGTGCAAGTAGACTTTCACCATTTTTAAAAATCAGAACCAGAGGCGATCATTTTGAATTTGAAATAGTGGTTATTTCTTTCCGACGATCGAACATTTGGAGGGTACCCACTGATTTTTATTCCCCTTTTATTAAGAAAATGGCCCAACACTTTACCAGGAAAACTTTGATAACTCTTTCAATGTCGATGTTCATATTACCTTAGGTAATGATAACATGGCTGTTTTAGTATTCTATAACGCTGGAACTGTTTGATTTCTTAGTTATTATAATTTCTTTAAAAATCATTTATATTTTACCATATATCCTATTCATAGAACCAGAAACTCCAGAAGATGTAGTCATCTCTTCATATGACACAACAACAATCACTGTTGAATGGACAATAGAAAGTGAGACAGTGTATGACGGATTTGAGATCTTTTACACAGACGAGAGCACCTCTAGTACTCAAACAAAGCAGGTTAATGACAAAAGTAAAAGTTCTGCTGAGTTGACAGGATTGCTTGCTGGCGAGTCTTATGATATCTACATGAGAAGTTACAGTGTAGATGAAGTTAGTGAAAACAGTACTACAGTCACTCAGAGAACCAGTAAGTATATGTAGAATATAATAGTGAAAATTGACAAAGAAGGATTTCAAATTTTTCCAATATCAGGTCAATGTTAGCTTTGTTTTGAAAGAGTTTGTCAAGTGTCCCATGAAAGACTTCATTTAGTTTTTTCATATGATTGTGCTTGCTAAATATACAACTTAATTAGCCTCGAGTGTGTGTTGCGTTTGGCCAAAGCTTCCACTTCATTCCGATGGCTTTGGAATTAGACATGCGGCCTATGAATGATACCTTATTGAGGTCCAACTTAAATTGGTATTAATCTGCATATAGACATTCTTATGTAGAGACAAACACAGCTAAATATGTTTCTATAATGTTTGTTTGCCGGACAATATGCCTTAGGGACAGATGTTTGCTCTCTCTCTCACGTTTACAATTCTTTCACTGTCTACTGCTCTTTGTGGATCATTTGAAAGGTCGCGAAGTATCATCCACCCATTTTGACAATCGAAATCAAAAATGGAATTTACATTCCTATGAAGGCGATAATTTCGAATTTGAAATAATGGTAATTTTTCCCGTCGTACAAATAATTGGAGGAGGCCACTGATTTCTTTCCCTCTTTCTTAAAGAAAATGGCTCAACTTATTGTTTGGAAACGTACGGTTAAAGTTTAAATTCTTCAATGTCGAAGCCCGTACTACATTGAGTAACGATAACATGGTTTTTTTACTATCCTTCAGGCGGAGAGAGTTTGACTTGTCAGTTATAGATGCTATAAAAATCTTCGAAATGCATAAGGTTGAAATAATGTCTGAATATTTTACCATATATTCTATTCACAGAGCCAGCAACTCCAGAAGATGTAGTCATCTCTTCATATGACACCACAACAATCACTGTTGGATGGACAATGGAAAGTGACACAGTCTATGACGGATTTGAAATCTTTTATACAGACGAGATCACCTCTAATACTCAAACAAAGCAGGTTAATGACAAAGATAAAATTTCTGCTGAGTTGACAGGATTGGTTGCTGGTGAGTCCTACGATATCTACATGAGAAGTTACAGTAGAAATGAAGTTAGTGAAAACAGTACCACAGTCATTCAGAGAACAAGTAAGTCTTTTTATTTTGATATAGTCGTAAAAAATGACGATCAAGGACTTCAAAGATTTTCCCCTTTTCAGGTCAACGTTTGTTTTCCCAGAAGCAGAGTGTGAAATTTTCGCAAGAAGGGTTTCTTTTAATTATTTTCATATGTTAATAGTTGTTGATTAAACAATCTTTTAGGCTCGTATCTGCATTTTATTTGGTCAAAGCTGCCATTGCTCTGATTGCTTCTACATTAGACATGCTGCTTAATTGAGATAACATGTTGAAGTTTATCTGTCTCTCTATATATATTGTTATGTAGGTCATTTACCCCACACTCATCATGACCTGAGTTCAATTAGTCTAGAACATTCTCAAGGTCACTGCCCTTAATGACCTCACAACCTTGAATTCAATTAGTCATGTTTGGAATGTTCTGGAAAGTTGATTAGTTGTGTAAGGGAGATAATTTTAGAACAGTAATTAGCATGTCAATAAAAGTTCTAGATTGTTCTTATATGCCTCTATAAAAGGGACGTGCTCAGCTTCCAGTCAGACTTTTGGGATCGTGTCTCTTGTGTGTTACTAAACTCCAGCAGTAGTCATTCTCAAGACTTTTCAAGACCTTCACTGTCAACGCTGGATTTATACTGTGGACTTTGTGCAGCTTCAAGCCTGCAAACCAAAGGACTGTTCATTCATCCGACTGACTGTTACAACTCTGAGACTGGAGCTTTGCCGTCCCAGCTGAGATAAGTAGTCTGTACACTTTTAAAGCTTGTACTCTATCCCTGACTTAGCAATTAGTTTTATTTTCGTAATAAATTTTGTTTAAACGTTAACTGCTGAGTTCACCCTTTTGTTCGTCTTCTCTGCACGTAACAAATTGGGGGCTTGTCCGGGATACGAACATTTTGAGCCGTTTGACAACATTTTGCCAGCCTTTTTAAAACTACTGTATGCTGTGAACTCAGCGAAATTTAATCATGGCGGAATTTAAACCAGAGGAAATGGATGACCTTGATCAGGACACATTTGATTCCCTCAGAAAAGACGACCTCATAACACTGGCCAATTTCCTTAAAGTAGAAGTCAAAAGATCTATGCGCAAGAGGGAATACAGTACCGTATTGCCAAACATTTAGTTAATTTAGGCCAATTTGAGGAATCCACCCTGAAAGATTATGAGCCCGAGTCTACCTCTGAACTCAGAAAATTAGAATTAGAAATGCAGACAAATTTGGAGATCAAGAAACTAGAATTACAAATAGAAAAAGAAAAAAATACAAATGCAGTTAGAAATGGAAGAAAGACAGAGAGAGAAAGATAGGCAGGAAAGATTAGAAATGAAACGTTTAGAGCTTGGACAGTCAGGAAAATCCTTCCCTTCACACGGTTTTGACATCACTAAGCATTTCAGGTTAGTCCCCCCTTTCCAAGAAAAGGATGTTGATAAATATTTCCTTCATTTTGAGAAAATTGCTCAGAGTCTGAATTGGCCTAAGGAGTCCTGGTCTATGCTTTTGCAGAGTGCTTTGGTGGGTAAAGCCAGAGAAATTTACATTCAGTTGTCAGTAGAGCAGGCTTCAAATTATGATTCTGTGAAGGAATTAATTCTCAAGGGCTATGAGTTGGTGCCTGAAGCTTACCGTCAGAAATTTAGGGATTGTGAGAAGGTGAAGGATCAAACTTATGTTGAATTTGCTCGAACAAAAGAACAACTGTTTGATCGTTGGTGTTCTTCTGAAAAGGTCAGTCAGAATTATGACAAATTACGACAACTTGTTTTGATTGAGGAATTTAAGAGGTGCATTCGGAGTGACATCAAAACGTTTATCAATGAACAAAAGGCAGATACATTGGAGGTTGCTGCACGTTTGGCCGATGATTATTCATTGACACACAAATCTTCATTTCTCAGCAAACCATCCCAGTCCTTTTCCTACAGAAACAATGCAGGTAAATTTAACTCCTCCTTTTCATCCAAGAATTTCTCAAAGGAGAGAAGGAAATCAAATGACAACAGTTCACAAAATTCAAGTAACACTTCCACATCATCAGATCCCAAGTCTCAATCTCCTTCTGACAAACAGTTCGGTACACTTTCTTGTAATTATTGTAAGAAAGACGGCCATTTAATGTCAGATTGTTTCAAATTGAAAAGAAAACGTGAAGGTCAAAGTGGTCAAAGTGGATCTAAGCCCACCGGCTTTATTTCTTCATCAACTCAATTAGAGTCTAATAATGTGTGCAACACATTTTCTGAGGTTAAATCCCTCTTATCCCCAATTAATGAGGTCAAGGTCAATTCTTCTCAAGATAGCATTATGGGTATTTTCGAACCATTTATTCATGATGGTTTTATATCACTTTCTAGTGATTTTTCTTCCGCTACCCCTGTCAAAATTTTAAGAGATACCGGGGCTTCCCAGTCTCTTTTGTTGGCAGATACCCTGTTGTTTTCTGAAAAGTCATTTTCAGGTTCTAAAGTTCTTATTAAGGGGGTAGATTGTAATGACTACATTCCTGTTCCTCTCCATAATGTCTATTTGTCTTCGGACTTTGTTTCTGGACCTGTGGCTTTAGGTATTAGGCCTTTTTTGCCTTTTGAAGGGATTCACCTTCTTCTTGGAAACGACCTTGCTGGGACAAGGTCATTACTAATCCACTTGTGACTGATAATCCTAGTTTAGATCAGGATCCAGAGCCAATTGAACAAGAGATACCCGATTTATTTCCTTCATGTGCTATACTCGAGCCATGTCAAAGAAAACTTCCGAGAATCAAAATACTCTCAAAAATAATGTCACAGATGTTGACTTAAATGACACCTTTCTCAGTCAGGTGTTTGACACGGATCATTCCGTTATCCCTCGTGGATTTGAAACTTCCAGTAAAACTTCTGCTGACCAAAGTCAGACATTTTCTAGATCAAATCTCATTGCAGAACAACACAAAGACCCAGATATTTTGTGTTTGTTTGACAGGGTAGATGATGAAGGTAAAACTTCAGATAGCTCTGTTTCCTATTATACAAAATCTGGTATTCTCATGCGTAAATGGAGACCTCCAGATGTTTTGGTTGATGATGATTGGGCTATAAAACATCAAATTGTGGTTCCAAAGCCCTATCGTGTTGAAATATTGCGCCTGGCCCATGAAACGCCCTGGGCTGGTCATTTGGGAGTAAGGAAAACTTATCATGAAATTCTCAGTCACTTTTATTGGCCTAATCTCAGGCAGGATGTAGCACATTTCTGTAAAACTTGTCACACATGTCAAATGGTAGGAAAGCCAAATCAGACCATTCCAAAGGCCCCTTTACAGCCAATTCCTGCATTTCAAGAACCATTTAGTAGGATACTAATAGACTGTGTTGGGCCCTACCAAAAACAAGATCAGGAAATGAGTACATGCTGACAATAATGTGTACATCAACTCGGTTCCCCGAAGCCATACCACTGAGAAATATAAAGACAAAGACTATAGTGAGAGCTTTAGTCAAATTTTTCACTTTATTTGGCCTCCCTAAATGTGTCCAGTCCGATCAAGGCTCCAACTTTATGTCTGGAATTTTTCAACAAGTAATGGATCAGCTAGGCATTAAACAGTATAGGTCATCCGCCTATCATCCAGAAAGTCAGGGTGCTCTTGAGCGATTTCATCAAACTTTGAAAAACATGATTAGGACCTACTGTTTTGACACAGAGAAGCAGTGGGATGAAGGAATTCATTTTCTGCTCTTTGCTGTTAGAGAGTCAATTCAAGAGTCTCTTGGTTTAGCCCTTTTGAGCTTGTATTTGGACATACAGTCCGTGGCCCACTTAAGCTCGTTAAAGAGAAATTCCTATCAGACGATGATGATTGTCTGAATATTTTGCAATATGTGTCAGATTTTCGTACAAAACTCTCTAAAGCATGTGAATTAGCCAGAGAAAATCTTGAGTCATCTCAGCAGTCAATGAAAACCAAATATGATAAAAGCACCTCAAAACGGAAGTTTGAACCAGGTCAAAAAGTTCTTGTTCTACTTCCAATTCCTGGCAAACCACTCCATGCTCGTTACTTTGGGCCATATCTAATCGATAAGAAATTGAGTGATTTAAATTACATCATAATAACACCTGACAGGCGAAAACAAAAACAGCTATGTCACATAAATATGCTTAAGCCATATTTGGATAGGGATAATCCTACTAAAACAAAGCCTGTCAGTACAGTCAGTTCTGGCCATTATGAAGATAGTGATACTGAAACTGACTTGAGTGAAAATACTCTAAATTCAAAGCTGGGCTCGGTCAAACTTCAGAACTCAGAAATCCTGGAGAATCTGGAGTCTACAAAGTTGGCACACCTCCAGCCGTCACAACAACAACAGGTGAAAGAACTGCTCCATGAATATAAACACCTGTTTCAAGATGTTCCAACGAGGACAAACGTCATCTATCACGACGTTGATGTTGGGGACAGTAAGCCTGTAAAACAACATCCATACAGACTGAATCCAACAAAAGCGAAATATCTCCAGGAAGAAGTCAAATACCTGCTGGACAATGACTTTATTGAACCCAGTAAAAGTAACTGGAGTTCGCCGTGCATACTTGTTCCCAAACCAGATCACAGTTATCGTATGTGCACGGACTTTAGGAAGGTCAACACTTTAACAAAGACAGACACTTTCCCAATCCCGAGGATTGATGACTGCATCGACCGAGTGGGAAAAGCTAAGTACGTGACGAAATTTGACCTACTGAAGGGATTTGGCAAGTCCCTCTGACGGATCGTGCTCGTGAAATATCCGCCTTTGTTACACCAGACGGATTGTTCCAGTACAAGGTGATGCCATTCGGAATGAAGAACTCTCCGGCAACGTTCCAACGGATGATCAACGACGTCATATCGGGCTAGACGGATGTGCAGCTTACGTTGACGACGTCGTCCTGTATAGTGACACCTGGGAGGAACACATCAAGCTCATGCGGAAGTTCTTTGAGAGACTGAGCAAAGCAATGTTGACTGTCAACCTTGCCAAATCTGAGTTTGGTTGGGCTAGGGTAACTTACCTCGGACATACTGTAGGACAGGGTGAGGTAAAACCTGTTGATGCCAAATTCAGTGCCATTTCAAGTTTTCCAACAACAAATTGCAAGAAGATAGTCATGGGACAGATCATCCTGTTTGCTATTTTTACAAATTTAGCAAATTTAACAAATCCCAGAGAAACTACTCTACAATTGAAAAAGAGTGTTTATCTTTGATATTAGCTTTACAGCATTTTGAAGTTTATGTTACTTCTTCAAATCAGCCAATAGTGGTTTATATTGATCACAACCCTCTTGTATTTCTACAGAAATTTAAAGGCAAAAATCAGAGATTGCTTAGATGGAGTTTAATGTTACAGGAGTTTAATCTTGATATTAGACATATCAAAGGCAGAGACAATTTAATTGCAGACTGTCTTTCTCGTATTTAGAGTTTATTGTTGTTCACTTTCAAGAAGTTTTACTTTAGAAAAAAAAAAAATTGAGTACTTAAATCTTTTTCAAGATTACATTTGTAAAAGAAAGATTTTTCTTTGAAAAATTTTCTTTTTTGAAGAGGGGGTGTGTTATGTAGGTCATTTCCCCCACACTCATCATGACCTGAGTTCAATTAGTCTAGAACATTCTCAAGGTCACTGCCCTTAATGACCTCACAACCTTGAATTCAATTAGTCATGTTTGGAATGTTCTGGAAAGTTGATTAGTTGTGTAAGGGAGATAATTTTAGAACAGTAATTAGCATGTCAATAAAGTTCTAGATTGTTCTTATATGCCTCTATAAAAGGGACGTGCTCAGCTTCCAGTCAGACTTTTGGGATCGTGTCTCTTGTGTGTTACTAAACTCCAGCAGTAGTCATTCTCAAGACTTTTCAAGACCTTCACTGTCAACGCTGGATTTATACTGTGGACTTTGTGCAGCTTCAAGCCTGCAAACCAAAGGACTGTTCATTCATCCGACTGACTGTTACAACTCTGAGACTGGAGCTTTGCCGTCCCAGCTGAGATAAGTAGTCTGTACACTTTTAAAGCTTGTACTCTATCCCTGACTTAGCAATTAGTTTTATTTTCGTAATAAATTTTGTTTAAACGTTAACTGCTGAGTTCACCTTTTGTTCGTCTTCTCTGCACGTAACAAAAATAAAACTAAGTCAGGGATAGAGTACACTTTCTTCGGTAAAAATCTTCCACGCTTACTTTTGTAACCTTCATAATAATCTCCATGACTGAACATCAACCATAAATGCAATAAAATGCCCCCATGAATGTAATATCGCCCATAAATGTAACAAAAATCAACTGTCATAAATTGTAACCATAAATGTAATAAAAAATCACCCATAAATGTAATACTCGTCAACCGTAAATGTAATAAATATATTTTGTCGTTACGATTGAGGAATTAGCCGTTAAATATTTATCTATGTAGTAAGGAAAGCAACTCCACACATTATTCATATCTTAATTGTGTGTGTTTTGTGTATTTGAAAGTGTATTTTACGTTTCGCTCTGATTGGGCGTTGTCTTTATTCCGATGTTGTCCCACTTGAAGTTTGTTCCTTCACTTGGGATGCTAGGATGTCTAATTTTGTTCTACTGTGTTCAAGGTAGTGTTCGTATTGTTTTTACTAGATTGAAATATTGATGTATATGTTCTCGTCAACATGTTTTGTGTCGTAAGTTTCTGTTATAAGGTTGTATATTTCTCTGTTGTTTGTTCTGAGTCGTCTGCCATAAACTTTGTGTGGTATCACTGGTTGACGAGTTATTTTGACGCTTCCCTGTTGTGTAATTATCGGTGTCTAGAACTGCTGTTCCGCTTCCATTATCTAGCTGTTTGATCGGTACCTTGCCGTTTTCGGATAGTGTTCTCAAAGTATTCTATTCTGTTTTTTCTAAAAGGAAACCTAGTTTCAGGAAAGTATGCAATAACATTACACTAGTCTTATTGAAGTTATTATTTACTCAGGGCATTGATAAACAAATGATCACATATACAAGTTGAAGTTTATTACATTTTTGGTTGAGTTTTATTACATTTATGGTTAATTTGTTTATTAAATTTAATGTTGCGGGTTGTTACATTAATGGTTGGCTGGTTTATTACATTTGTGGTTTATTTTATTACGATTATGGTTGATATTACATTTGTGGAGATTATTACGTTTATGGAGGTTACAACTCGGCCCCTATATTGCGTGCTTAACGAACAATATGTCATAGGGATAGATATTTGGTCTCTCATACGTTTAAAATTATTTTATTGTCTACTGCTCTTTTTTTTATTTAGAAGATCGTGGTGAAAGTAGACATTCACTATTTTTAAAAATCAGAAACCAAAATGGAATTTCCCCTCTTATAGTTAACATCTAGGAGACAATCGTGTTCATTATTATATATTCCTTATTTCTTATCTACTATAAAAAATTTGGAGGGTGACTACTGATTTTTATTGCTCTTTCATAAAGAAATTATATGAAAGTTCTGTGAAGAAAACTATGATATAAGTATAAATCTTTCAATGTCGCAGCCCGTATTACATTACGTAACGATAACATGGACCTTTTAGTATCCCATAAGGCGGGAACAATTTTGCATGTCAGTTATATATGAGTATAAAAGTCTTTGAAAGCCATAAAGCAAGACAGTTGACGTTATGTCTGAATATTTTACCATATGTTCTATTAACAGAACCAGAAACTCCAGAAAATGTGGTTATCTCTTCATATGACACAACAACAATCACTGTTGGATGGACAATACAAAGTGACACAGTATATGACGGATTTGAGATCTTTTATACAGACGAAAGCACCTCTAGTACTCAAACAAAGCAGGTGAATGACAAAAGTAAAAGTTCTGCTGAGTTGACAGGATTGGTTGCTGGCGAATCTTATGATATCTACATGAGAAGTGCCAGTGGAGATGAAGCTAGTGAAAACAGTACTACAGTTACTCAGAGAACGAGTAAGTATATGTAGAATATAATAGTGACAAACAAGTTCTTCAAATTTCTTCCCTATTCAGGTCTGTGTGTGTTTTTTCTTGAAAGAGTTTGTCAAATCTCCCCAGTAAAGGTCACTTTTAATTTTGCTCATATGTTAATGGTTGTTCAATATACAAGCTTATTAGGCTAGTATTTGTATTTTATTTTGTCAAAGCTGCCTTTGGTCTGATGGCTTCTATATTAGACATATGGTTGAATGGAGATGTCATTTTGCTGTTTATTTTTGTATATTTATATTCTTTAGTAAAAACTATCCAAGCTAAATCTGCCCCAAAATTGCGTGTTTAAAGGACAATATGTCAAAGAAATAGATATTTGGTCTCTGATACGTTTACAGATATTTTATCGGCTAGTGCTTTTTGTTGATTATTTACAAGCTCGTTACGTGAGTAGACTTCCACCATTTTTAAAAATCAGAATCTAAAATGGAATTGCCCCTCTTTCCGTTAACATTTTTAAGGCGATGATTTTCAATTTAAATAAAGGGTAATTTCGTTCCTACTATCGAAACATTGGAGGGTCACCACTAAACTTTATTCCCCTTTCATGAAGATAATGATCAAAGTTTTATCAGAAATACTTTGATAAAAGTATAAATCTTACAATGTCGATTTTTTATTACGTTAGGTAACGATAACATATCTGTTTTAGTATCCTATAACTCTGAACTGTTTAATTGACTTTACAGTTAGAAAACCATAAAGTTGACGTACCTCTTAAGCGTTTACCATATGTTCTATTCACAGAGCCAGCAACTCCAGAAGATGTGGTCATCTCTTCATATGACACCACGACAATCACTGTTGGATGGACAATAGAAAGTGACACAGTTTGTGACCGATTTGAAATCTTTTATACAGACGAGAGCACCTCCAATACTCAAACAAAGGAGGTCAATGACAAAAGTAAAAGTTCTGCTGAGTTGACAGAATTGGTTGCTGGCGAGTCTTATGATATCTCCATGAGAAGTTACAGTGGAACTGAAGTTAGTGAAAACAGTACAAAAGTCACTCAGAGAACGAGTAAGTCTATGTAGATATAATAGTGAAAATTGACTAATAAGGACTTCAAATCACTTCCCCATTCCCAGATTTATTTAAGTATTTAGGAAAATGAACAAAAAGTGCGTCTCATATTATGAAAAAAAATATTGTAGATAATTAAAAACACAACATGAGCCACCCGCTGCTTTGATAGTTAAGAGAAAAAATCAGAGAAAAATGTCGACAGTGATTGCCTTAGTGGACATCATGTACTCAAAAAATAAAAAAACAAAAAATAAAAAATAAAAAAAATAAAATTGTCATGCACACACGCAAATAAAAAAAACGCGTGGGCCTGTGGAAAGAAAAACAAACAAGCACTCGCCATAGAAAAAAAAACAAACTCGCGAAATTACAATTAAGTTCTTCAATAAGTCATGGTTCACGTCAAACTTTCCTCCGATCGATGAATCCCTAACAGCTGGGAATCCGATCACCATACACCGATATTTGACTAGATATTAATAGAGCATTTCAGCGATAACTTTTACATCTTGGAACTTTACTTGATTAATTGAAGTGGGCTATATCACCGAAAGGGACGTCCACGTTAACTGTGAATAGTTCTAGAGAGTCAGACAAACTGCCGATTGCAGACAGTCCACAGTTTGGATCAAGGGCGAAACGTACAACACATGACCCTTTATAGCAACACTGAGAATATAGGAATGCCTCAGGCGCGGAATGGCGGGGCCAAACTCCAAGCCTTCTACAGAGCCGCTCTGTCAGTGCCATCGCCGTTACATGATTGTACAATGGAATGAATTGAAATACCATGATAACAAACCACCTCGTTGTTTGGCAGTTCGTCGTCTGTCCTCAAAGATCACCGAAATCATGATAAAATGAATAGTTTTGAAGAAATCTGCCGCGTGTGAGGACGTTCATCATTTTCCGTGTTCGACTGACAAGCGACGCAACTATAAACATGCTCTATGATGCAACCGCGATCCCTCAGGACCGGCACAAGCCTTACGAGTACGGCGAGTGTCCGGCTTTGGCTACACCACCTCCCGAGTCGCCGCCGCCTCCCGACTCGGGAGGCGCCTCTGGACTCAGGGGTAGCATCACCTAAAGGCACCTAAGGCCCGAAGGCACCTAAAGACACTCTCACTATACTCGCAGGGCTAGATCGGCACATACAAGACTTGTCGATCCCAATTGCAGAAAGCTTTTTCTCCACACAGTCCTATGTTTGAAGCTACGATATTGTTCAGTTACAGAGATATAGCGGCTGCTTGATAAGTGTTTGTCAAGTCGAACGCGTGAACGTCGCATCAAATCCAAACTGAGTGTTTTAGCCAGAGTATATTTGCCTTCGCAACACTCCGTTTAGAGACTGAGCCAATGTAAACGACGAAGGTCCTCTATACCCTGCCGTGACGTCTGCAAAACTTTGCTATTTTTTTATCATGATATGGTGAGTTCGAGGATGTCTGTGTAAGGCGGCCTTGTATTGTACAGCGACGTCACCGCCTGCCGCTGGCCACAGACAAATAGAAAGACAGACTAGCAACGGGTATTGTTCAAGGTGTGAAGCGTTTACGTAAGCCCTCCATGTTCGCCTCGCCTTAGGTAGCTCTCGCCTGTCTTTTCCAAAGAGTGCCGACCATGCATCTTTCAGTATCTTCCGGATTTTCGCCATTTTTTAAGCGAAAATATATTCGGCAGAGTTTGTATTGTTGTTGTCGTGTGGTGCTGTGCGGAATTGGCGTGCTAGCGAAAACGGGAAAGTTTTGAGCTTTGGGAAAATGAGTTTTACCATTTTAAAAATTCCTCTCACATTTTTATGAATACATAATGAGTGTGTTTGAACCAAATTTGAAAGTCTTTTATCGATACTGTCTGGTTTTACTCAATGGTTTACGGTCAGTCATATCGTCTTTTAAAAGTTGGTCATAGAAGGACGCATTTATGAATCTGCTGGCGTGTTATGTTTTGATTGGCGTGAACCAGTGTATCTGCCTTGAGAGCTCACAAAGAAAGTATGGTTGCTACGCGACTTGGAGCACGATGCCTTCTCGTCGTACTCTTCGCATAATCTCGTGCAATTATCAACAACGAATAAAGTCTCAAAAAAGCTAACACCTGTGAAGCTCATTATAATACGAAAAGGCCATTGTCTACCGAAACGACCATGGAACAAAAGGCATGCCGCGTTGCTAGTCTGTCTTTCTGTTTGTCTGTGCGCTGGCGTAGCACGTCGAGTGTTCATCGAGACACGCCGTGAGCGAGGAGACCGCTGGCTGCCGACGAATCACCATGAGTGTTTTGTTCACTTGTAAACTGTTTAATATAGAACATCTCCGGTAACTTGGACGTCCATGAGATGATATTGAAGACTGGAGGCTGAGAGTTATCGCTGAAACATCCCGAATATCCTGTCCAATATCCACGTATGATTATCTAATTCCCTGAAATCAAGCTATGATCAATCATGATGTTGACAATTATTTAATTTTGCATGTTGACCTTTTCTCTGCGGGATGTCCCACTCTTTTTCCTTTTCTCGAACAGGCCTCGCCCCAAACACTTTTTTGCGACAAAGGTTTTTTTGAGTCGCGTATACGTGTATTCGGATTTTCTCTCTTTTTAACTGTGAAAGTGGGCATGGTTTCACATTTGAATTGTTTTTGGCATATTTTTCGACTGGTATTAGTGGTGGTTTGTTTTTAATGATGTTTTATCATGTTGTTTTGTGTACGCAGTGTTGTTTTTGAAATATTATTAACTCTTTTGTAAAATTTTGTAAAATAAGCACAATTAAATATTTGTGAACATTATGTATTTTATACAGGAAATGTGTATGATTTTTCCAAGTCGTTGCAAAATTTAGGCTTAAAGTGTCTATGCCAGGCCCAAAACAACATTCTTAAAAAAGTTTCCTTCGGGGTTGCATTGTATTGATGTGAAATGTGAACAATTCGCGACATTTTCTACTTCTGCAGGACGCCTGCAGACACCTTGCTAAGCTTGGCCAGTTGAGCCTCTGAAGCAAGCTGAGGTATTTGCAAACTATTGACCAGGAACGAATGACGTCAATTATCCTAATTGATATACATGATATGTAAATGGCCAACCATAGTGTTACTTCTGAAATCCGATTCACAAATAAAGCTAAAATCAAAACAGTCTGGTGGACGCGACGCTCAGGACAAACACAGGATGGACTGTTGGACAGGCAACAAAGTACCAGCATACAGCATCATAATAAAGTATAAGCATTCATCGCCATGGATGTGAGCAACAGTAATTTTTCGTCATTCTCGTGAGCAAGAGAATGCTATCCGCTCCGCGGACCTACGCAACAATCTTAAGAATAGCGCCAAGCTTATGCCATAAATAGACGCGTGGTTTATGACGTTGATGATCCTAAGACTCGACGGGAAGTTGTTACGAGGATTATTGTGTTGCGGACAGCTTTAATGTATAGCACGCGTTAAACATTAGTTGTACAGAAATTAATCTACAAATGTGATCTCATCTGATTTTTTTTACATTACACACTTGTTTTTATAAGTAATTTGTATTGTTGCAACATTCAACTATGTAGCACCTAACACTTTTGGGAAATTTAAAAATATGAAAATCCAATTATCCCAAATTAGTTCCAATCGTGTTTAACTTACAAAGTAAAATTAAATGAATTAAGAATTCATTCATTTTCATCAACGAAAAACAACCCACTACGTTTTCTGAAATTTCCCAGGCTGATGACGTGACATGGGTTGCTATGCTGACCCGCTACTTCCATGTTCAGACCACTCGTATTAAAGGCTCGATTTGAACATTTAATTTTATAATTTTATGATGTTTCCTATTTTGTGCAAGATCGTTCACGACTGACAAAATCTCATATCGAAGAGATTATATTATTACTGTCACTTCGACCCAACAAGTGCGTCTCGCTTGTACGTACGTCCATGCATGGCAGAGCATAGCATAAGTTACGACATGATTGTGACACAACTGAGCGACGCAAAACAAGATGGTGGTGAAAATTTGCAATGTCGGCGATATCGTACCTTAATTAATAAGATAACGTAAAATTCCTTTGCTCAAAACTCTATCGCATGCCTACCAACCGGACATGGTCCGACAAAGCTGCACGAAAACAACGTTTTCAACAGCAGATTTACTTTTTCGTGTCTCCGCAGCCTGGAAATGTTACTCGGTTAATCTCCGGCATAGTTCGGCATTGGTCGGTTACCTGTATAGGTAGTAATGCTTATACTCATCGTTCAGTCACGATGCCGCTTGAAACGACGGTTAATAGTTTCCATTGGGTGCTTGTTCATCAGGCATCGAGCGATTTTTACTTCAGAAGGTATATAAATTCATAAAAGGTCTTACAAACTGCGACCAAATACATTGAGTAGCCATACCGAGCTATTTTACTGGTGATCCACGTCGAACAGCGTAATTGTCGGTACCACAGTCCTTCCACAGGGACCGTGCTTTGCCCATCTCATTCACACTTCTATCTATTGCCGTCGTGTCAATCGCTCAAGCAAGGCAAGCTTCGAAAGTGTGAACATCGACTGTACACTATACTCAATCCAATGTGATATTACATTGTTTAGTTCAAAAGACGCTGATTTTATGAATAAAAATACAATGGCCATGTCGAAAACTCAAATTGAATGGAGGTACAGTTCATAAGACATCAGATAAGTTAAAGGGCTGGTTGATAAAATATTAGCAGAAATTAAAGGATATCGGGCCCGGTACTCTAAAACCCTCTGGGGGACCACTTTCTGGTATTTCTTCCCAGGAACTAAATAAAGTAGCAATTGACTGGATAGATGCCGGTGGTTAGTTTCAGAAAATTACACAAACTAGTTGAAATCGTGCAAGCTTACATGTAATTCTCAAACATCACTAATGTGCAATCGCCCAACGATCTTCCAGCGTTTCCCGCGTTCATTTGACAAAATTGTAAGTCTTCAGATTCGTCACGAGTTGTTGCATCTGGCTGACCTGAAACTAAACAGGAGCGACGGGTTGAGCGTTTATGAAATGACCACTCAAACTCGACAGTGGAGAAAGTAGTACCGAGTGAGGTAGTTCAGCGGTATGGTCATTGTGGAAACAGAATGCCTGTTATATTCAAATGTAGCTTTAGAGGTGTGAAATTCTTAGATAAGCCTTTGCGTGAACCTCGGAAAGGAGAAAAAAGTCGACCGCCTTGGCTTTGGAGACACACCCAACTGCAACTTTTACTTGCGTATAGCTATCTACAGCGCGCAACCCTCGATGTCCGATATGGGTAGAACTTATCTCCAAGGCATAGAGATTGATTTTAAAAGTTGTTGTTTGGGACATGGCATAGGCACTTTATGTTATGTCTTTCTATTTATTTCTCAGTCGCTTAAACACTGACTGACGTTGAACTCTATTGTACTATTTTGTCTATTTTAACTAGATATTTTTTTATTTATTTTTTGCACGCAATCTTTATTCATGATTAATTATACTTCCCATATATTGTTAGATTGATGCTATTTTATCCCTTGCAAATGTCCTTAATTTTGTCCCGGCAGCTCCTCCTTGCAGATGATGAGTCGCCTGGGCAAATGCTATCTATCAAAAAACACTCTCTACTCATGTCTTTTGGAAGAAAAACGGGCCGCCCAATTGGTGACCTTTTAATTATAAACTGTTACTACCAAGTTATTCATCAAATTGTTGATCCATAATACGCAGCACAAAATGTGTGCTTACAATACTCAGTCTGCTAATAACTGTAAATTACAATAATTGTGCCACCTATTGGTGGTCTTTTAACAATACAACAAATAAATGAACTCCAGAAAAATCTTTGTAACATTTTATGAAGATTCTCCCCATCTTGTGGGGTCCCAAATCCGCCACGAGAACATCTTGTGTCGGCCCCACAAGATAAAAACCCCATGCCTGACACATGTGAAAAAATGTGTTACTAATAAAAATACTAGGTAACACACACAATAACAAAGTAGAACCCTGATGCTTGAATGGTGCTGCAGCCCTGCGAACAGCCACCCTACAAATTCAAGGTCTATGTTTGATAGCTAGCTGATTGATTTTGAGCATTTGCCCAAAGGCCTGGTGCACACGTGTAGGACTTAAAGGCATTTGACTTCCAGTGACCCAGACACCTGATTTGATTGTCTGAGAGGCCTGCCATGGATGCAGTGGTAGCTGCACCAATACGAAAACTGTGTGTTTTTTTAAAACTTTGGATCTAAGCCACATAAATGAAGGCAACCATTGAGCTTTTCAGTGAACAACTGAACAGGTATGGGGCTCAAAGTTTGCTGACAAAACAGCGGGCCTGGCCCTTGGCCTCGTCTACAAATGTAATTGTACAGTGTTGTCACTGGACAGTAATTTGAGGGTTGCATGACTTGGATAACAACGTTGTGGCCGGGACCACCTTGTAAATGCTTGTATGATGTAAATGCCACCTCCATACTAGTAATTATGCCCTTTGTGACCTTAAAAGAGACTGCTTCCAGTGGAAGTATGTGATGGCTGTAGTCTTCTGTTGTGAATGTTATTTCGCTGGTGCGAGTGCCGGCATAAAAGCGAACAGAAAATGGCCCTGAAAAGTAAAACACTGTAATTTCTGCCTAAGAGCTTGTCGAGTGCGTCAACAAACTGATGTAGGACTGGAAGGGTAGTAGGATGCCAAGATACTACAACTGGTGACTGCTTCTTGAAGGACTCCCATAGCTTGTGTATTAAGAAGCAATCTGATAGACTTTTTAAATTCAGAAGCTTGTGAACGTAGCTGATGACAGGTATATAGGTTGCAACTGTCGTGAATGACATGCCCTTCATTTGCAGGTGGGAAATAAACATGGCTAATATTTCCTTGGAAATGGGCAAGACTAATGCTGGGGGGATTGAAACAATGTGAATGAAAATGGAAAAAGCTGTCCATGCTCTGGCATTGACTCTTTTTGTGGCAGGAGACACTAACTGATCTAACAAATTGCCAAGGTTATGGAGGACTGAGCCGCAGGTGTTGAGGAATGTCCGTTGCCATCAAATCCATACCCGGTGGAGCCTGTGACCACAACTTGGAAACCTGTAACCGTGATAAAAAACCAGCAAGAGTGTTATCCTTGCCAGGAAGGTGTTTTGCTCGAAACATAATGTTGCACCTTAGACATGTCAACACAAGCCTGCATACCAATTCCATGATAGTATTGTCCTTTGAGGACAGCCGGTTAATGATTTCTGCGACTGCAATGTTATCTGTCATGAACCAAATTTCCTGGTTTGCCATGCTGTGCCCCCAAAGCTCCACAGCAACAACAATCGGGTACAATTCAAGGTAGATGTTAAGAGATTTCCATTTGTCTGGCCATTCCCCATAAAACCAGTGATTCTGGAATACCCCACTAAAACCTTGTGATGCAGCAGCATCAGTGTGCAACTGCTGGGATGGATTACCAGGGAAACTGTGGCTAATTAAGAATGATTTGCCATTAAAGCTACTTAGGAATGTTTGCCATACCAACAGATCCCGTTTTGCTTCACGTCTTAAACGTGTATGGTGAAATGGTTTTTGAGACCCAGTGTTAAATTGATGAGACGTCGAAGGAATGCCCTGCCTGGTGAAACTACACAAAGTGGCGATGTTGTCTGGCGGGCGTCCTCGTGCAAAAGAGGACAGGACTGGGAGAACTGTGACTTCTGCCACATATGGCGCTGTAGGGTAACATTTGCATAGATAAAATTCCTTACAGTGTAACTTCTTTTCACGAAAAGTTACATAATGAAATGCGATCTTATGGACAAATTGTACTTCTTTTATTATTCATACGCTTTTAAGAATTTATTTGGAAAGAAAAGTTGACAATTTATATTGATACTTTAACCTTAATTATTTTTTAATTATTTTGGCGCACCGTGGGTAACCAGTGCTTTTTATTCCTCTTTCATTAAAAAGGGCTCGAAGCTTTTTTACCAGGAAAAACTTGATAAAAGTGTAAATCTTTGTAATGTCGATGCCCTTGTTACTGAGGTAGCGATAACATGGCTGTTTTAGTATCCTAATACGCTGGAACAGTTTGACTTCTGAGCCATAGACGTGTATAAAAATCTTTAAAAGCCCTAAAGTTGACGTAATGTCTTAATATTTAACCATATATTCAATTCACAGAGCCAGAAGCGCCAGAAGATGTGGTCATCTCTTCATATGACACCACAACAATCACTGTTGAGTGGACAATAGAAAGTGACACATTCTTTGACCGATTTGAGATCTATTATACAGATATGGACACTTCTACTACTCAAATAAAACAGGTCAATGACTCAACTAAAACATCTGCTGAGTTGATTGGATTGGTTGCTGGCGAGTCCTATGTTATTTACATGAAAAGTTACAGTGTAAATGAAGTCAGTGAAGACAGTAATACTGTCAACCAGAGAACAAGTAAGTCTGTTTAGATATAGTTGTGAAAATTGAAAGACAAGGACTTCAAATTTCTTCCCCATTCAGGTCAATGTTTGTTTTTCTTGAAGATGTTTTTTTTTTTTAATTTACCCATGAAAGACATCCCTTGCACTTAGATTTTTTTATATGATTGTGCTGGTTGATTATACAAATTTATTAGCTTTTTTGTGCGTTGTATTTGGTCAGAGCTTTTTTCTCTCTGATGGCCTATGAATTAGACATGCGACCTATTAGTGATACCTAATTTAGGTTCATTTTTTATCATTATTTAGCTGTAAATAGACATTCTTTAGTAGTAACCATCAAAGCAAATCTGCCCCTTTATTGTGTGTTTAGCGGACAATATGTCTATAGGGATTAATATTTGCTCCCCCCCTCTCTCTCTCTCTCTCTCTCTCTCTCTCTCTCTCTCTCTCTCTCTCTCTCTCTCTCTCTCTGAAGTTTACAATACTTTTGTTGTCAACTGCTCTTTGTGGATCATTTAGAAGTTCGCGTATTAATATACTTTTAACATTTTTTGAAAATCAACATCAAATATGGCATTTCCTCTCCTATAGCTAACATCGGGAAGGCGATCAATTTCAATTTGAAATAATGGTAATTTCTTTTCTCAGTAAAAAATGGAGGAGGCGGCATTGATTTCTCTTCCTTTTTCATAAATAAAATGGCTCATTGTTTTGTCAGGAAAAGTTTGGTGAAAGTTTCAATCCTTCACTGTCGATGCCCATATTATAATTTGTTCCTTGAGTATCCTATAACGCTTGAACAGGTTTGGTTGTCACATGATACGTATAAATATCGTTGAAAACCCATAAAGTTGAAGTAATGTCTGAATATTATACCGTATATTCTATTCACAGAGCCAGAAGCTCCAGAAGATGTGGTCATCTCTTCTTATGACACCACAACAATCACTGTTGGATGGACAATAGATAGTGACACAGTCTATGACCGGTTTGAGATCTTTTATACAGACGAGAGCGCCTCCAATACTCAATCAAAGGAGGTCAATGACAAAAGTAAAAGTTCTGCTGAGTTGACAGGATTGGTTGCAGGCGAGTCGTATGATATCTCCATGAGAAGTTACAGTGGAACTGAAGTTAGTGAAAATACTACTACCGTCACTCAGAGAACAAGTAAGTCTATGTAGATATAATATTGAAAATTGACAAACAAGGACTTCTAATTTCTTCCCCATTTCAGGTCAATGTTTGGTTTTTTTAAGGAGTTTGTCAAATACTCCCATGAAAGACCTCAGGTTTTTTCCATATGGTTATGATTGTAGAGTATACAATTTTTATGGCTCGTGTTTGTATTGCATTTGGTCAAAGCATCCTCCTATCGGATGGCTTGTATAGTAGAGATTCGGTTTATTACTGGTAACATGATCAGGTGTATTTTAAATTAGTATTAATCTGTATATATATACTTTCTTCAGCGAAAACTATCGAAGCTATATCTGCCCCTATGTTTGCGTGTTTAACGGACAATATGTCTTAGGGATAGATATTTGGTCTTTTAAACGTTTACATTCCTCTATTGTCTACTGCACTTTATAAATTATTTAATAGCTTGTGGAGTATACATACTTTGGCCAATTTTGAAAATAACAATCTAAAATTGATTTTCCCCTCCCATAGATGACAACCGGAAGGTATAGATGTATACAGAAATCTTTGAAAGCCTTGAAATTAATGTAATGCCTGAATGTCTCACCATATATTCTATTCACAGAGCCAAAAACTCCAGAAGATGTGGTCATCTCTTCATATGATACCACAACAATCACTGTTGGATGGACAATAGAAATAGACACAGTCTATGACGGATTTGAAATCTTTTATACAGACGAAAGCACCTCTAATACTCAAACAAAGCAGGTCGATAACAAAAATAAAAGTTCTGCTGAGTTGACAGGATTGGTTGCTGGCGAGTCTTATAATATTTACATGAGAAGTCACAGTGTAGATGAAGTTAGTGAAAACAGTACTACAGTCACTCAGAGAACCAGTAAGTCTATGTAGATATAAAAGTGAAAATGAAGGACTCCAAAATCAAGGACTTCAAATTTCTTCCCCATTTTAGATCAATGTTTCATTTTTCTTGAAAGAGTTTGTCAAATAAGCTTACTCCCATGATAGAGTTAACTTAGTTTTGTTCATATGATTATAGTTATTTAAGATACAAATTAATTAATCCCCTGTGTGTATTGTATTTGGTCAAAGCATCCTTCTGTCTGTTGGCTTCTTAATTAGACATGTGGCTCATTAGGAATACCTTATTAAGGTTCAATGTAAATAATTATCAATATGCATGTACACATGTTTTAGGGATAAAAGCTTTAAAGTTTTAAATGGCCCTACGTTGCTTGTTTAATGAACACTGTTTTGTGACGACAGATTTTAGGACTCTTAAGCGTTTACAATTTTATGGTCTACTTCTGTGTGTCGATCATATAGAAGCTGGTAGAATAAGGAAACTTGCCATATAGGAAACTAAATTAAAAATGGAATTTTCATATATACAGTACACATCTTGGAAGTGGTCATTGTAAATTCCACTAATTGATATTTTGTTTCCTTGGTACGAAACTTTTGAAGGTTAAAACAGATTTTTATTCCTGTTTTATGAAGAGAATGGCTCAAAGTTATGTGTGGCCACTTCTCTTTGCTAGACATTGACATTGACATTACGTTATCCTTTCCTTACTCGACTGAAATGAATGTTGCTTTCACTTTTAATTATGGTATGCAGTTTTCAGGTCGCTTTCTTACTTTTCATAGATCCTAATACTGTTGAGGTATTGAAGGTCACATCACCGAACAGATCCACGCATTCCATTATGGGAACATGGACAAGACCACTCGGTCGCATTTCAAGCTACAGAATTGAGTGTAATAGTTCTACTGGTGAACAGTTACACATTCAACCAGACCTTGGCCCTATGGCTACAAATTACACATGCACTGGATTGAAGGCCGGTCATCTTTACACAATGTATGTATACACAGTGAGTGGGTTAGATGATGAGGAAAAACTAGAAAGTGAGCCAGCATCTGAAGACAAACGAGTTTGTAAGTAACATATTTGTTGATTTCTTTTTCTTTTTCCAGAAATTTATTCTGTTCTTTCTCGTGTTTTGAGATCAGGAAATATTAAAAGTGAATGACCGGATGTCTTGCGAGGCTACACCTTCTCCTTGAGTTTTACACGTATCAGAAAAACCAATCTTCTTTTGCTTTATTGTTCTAGAAGATTTCACAGCTCTATCGTGTTGTATGTGATCATACCTATTTATGTATAGAAACGTATTTTTAAATAGTCCTATTTTCGTTCCAAGGAGAACAAATTATACAAAACGCCTGCATCAATTTGTTTTATTTATCAGTTTAGTTATTTTATTTGGGTCATTTTCTTTATCCGTAAGATATTGGGGTCAGACGTTTAACATGCATTACATTTTTCTTTTTGTTAATAATTACCTATCATTTGATTGTATTACTGGCTCCAGAATGTTATTTTATATTGAATATACAGCAACACCTATGCGAGCAAGAGACCATACGACCATGCACACGTCAGACAGGTCACAGTCCCAGTATAAAATGTCATAATAGCTTTTTGCTGTACATATGACTTACACATACAGGGTGCCATTAGAAAGAGATATGTTTAAAAGTTGTTCAATCACGACCCCTTCAGGATATTGTCTTAGTCAGTTATTTGGAATTTTGTGAAGTAGAATTTTACAAAATTACACGATTGAATCATGTATTAGTTCATCTGCATCAATAGTATGATGTGTACTATCATTTTTTCAGATCCTGATACGGCTGAGATACTGACAACTGCCACAACTCATGATAGTTTCGTCGTTAGATGGTTACAACCAGACGGACATTGGACTGGATATGAGTTAAAATATGACCCAATGGATAATCTCGAGAATGCCATTCCAAGATACGAGGAAATCTTTGATCAAGATCAAAACATTACCTCGTACACTATTCAAGAACTTTATGCTGGAACGCAGTATTCAATTAACGTTTTCACCATAAGTGGCCAAGCTGGTGACTTTGTTCGCCTATGGAGTGATCCTGACAACGACACAGACAGAACAAGTAAATCATATTAAGCCATTTCACCACTACTGGTCATTGTCTACTTGCTGTACTCTTTCAGGGTCAAAATATTTTGATTTACAAAATGTAGACAGGGAGCTTTCCTTCGTTATTTCTTACCAAGGCTCTTTGGACCCCTAATCTAATATAAACATATGGAGTGGTCGCAGTCAGAAAAATTGTAACAACTTAGCTCGGTTATTGAACCAATCTTTTTTGAGATTGGGGATTTGACCGGGCGGTTTTGTCTGTTGCTTCTCCGCTAGGTGACTGGATACCGTACGTTGTGAGTTCGAATCCGATGGAAACCACCGTATTTGAACATAAATATATTTCATAGGGTCTTAATATCTTATTTCCAGTTCCGGCCACGGCTGTTAACGTAAGGGCTGAAGTTGTCGAAACATATTTCATGGATATTGCCTGGGATATTGATGTCACTAGTTTCTATGATGAATTTATTGTCAACTATACGGGTCAGCTTGACAACACTCAATACATCCAAGTCACAAGCAATACATCAACCCGTCTTACCGATCTACTAGCTGGAGATACATACGCCATTGAGATATACACGAACTCTGATGAAAAGACCAGCGATAGTAGTGTACCAATCGATGAAACATCAGGTGTTGTGTTGTCTTACTCTCATATTTGAATTCAAAAGTTAGAATGAGTATAATTATCGGGATGTAGGGCGACTTCACGACACAAGCGACTTATGTCAGCAGATAATCACCCCATCCAACACAAGCACTATGAGATACTGTAAGGATAAAAAGATATTTCGTCCATTAATATTAAAAAATAATTCAATTATTTATCTTTGCTCTTTACTAATTTCTTGACACTTGCAACAATATACATCGAAATTGCTTGCAAACATAGAAACAATTAAGCCGAATGTTTCCAACAAAAATTCCAAAAAAATCAGGCTCATACTATCAGGAGCTTGATTTGGTTGTAAACGTGAATCCCATCGGTTAAGTTTGACGATAGTGCTATTTTTTCGTTCGATGATACTCAGAGCCACTAGGACCAGGAGCGATAAATGTGACAAGCAAAAGTATTCACGAAATACATATCCAATGGACGGAACCTGACTGTACTATTGGCGACGACTGTATTTATGATTCATACAAAATAACCTATGAACCTGAAGACGGAGATATAGAGCATCTGTCGGACCTTGGATTGAAAGCAAGTTTGGTGGCCCTTACTCCTGGTGAGCTGTATGACATTGCCGTCCAGGTAATGAGCGGTAAAGCCAAGAGTAAACCAGAAATAACAAGGGATAGAACCTGTAAGTCTCATCTTCTTCATATACTTCACTTGCTAGCCTGTAAATCCTACTTAAAACATCCCTTAAATTCGAGTTTAATTATTGATATTACATATTACATATAAACTGCTGAGCGCGTGTGAACCATCGGTATTTGCACAGCAGTGCAATACCCAAAACGTTATGTCATAACGTCATGTTAATGAGCCCTTGTAGTCCGGACTACATTTGTTGTGAACGAAAATATTCGTCTGCAAGCTACACTGCTTCGCAAGGGAAACAACACAGAGTACGAAAGATTACGATAGCTACGACAAAGCTCACTGTATATCTTTATCAAAGAGAGAGATCTCATTTTGGAAAGTGTGAACATATTTAGACCGAAGTGTTATCCCGTACTTCTTTCCCGAAAGGCTTGACATTAACCTTCAAACTGTAAACATGTTATCGACACTTTACCCAATCAGAACTGGGGTGTGGCATAAGTAGCCAAAGAGAAGTAAATGACATCATCGTACTTTAAACTTTATTGATTACAGAAGAAGGAACTTGGTCCATATCTTTCTGCCATACCTAAAATGTTAAAATGTTTCGTATTGGGCGTCATTTTGTTTGTGATTTACGTGGTAACATATGTAATAATAACAGAACCCTTGGCCAGAGTATAGGCTCGTCGTTCTCGGGATATTTGTACTCGGGCTTTCAGTTTATTCTGCCGTCCCCGTACAAGCTAGACGCTCTTTGGGGACGCCCACACAATGAAACACAAGCCCTCGTGGTAATGTTCCGAGTACAGCATGTTGGTACTTTCCCACCATTTGGTTCAGTCATATAATGACTATGATTATATTATATTAATCGTTATCATCATCGTTGTTGTTGTTGTTGTTATTGTGTTTGTCAATGAACATGCATCCAGTGCTGGCTACACCGGAACATTTCCGTGTCACAAACACAACAGCTACGTCATTACTTGTTAAGTGGGATAAACAAGCAGGGAATCTGGAATCGTACAGTATAACGGTTGACTTTGTCAATGAAGAACGAGATAAAACTCTTGACAACATCCATATACCATTGCCTGATAAAGATGACGAAAACCCGGCCTCTAACATCACCGGCCTTGATCCATTCACCGAGTACCAAGTTACTCTAACTTGCTTAAGTCCAGAACCTATGAGAACGGAGAGTGACCCTACGTACACGCAAGAAGAAACTGATATCGCACGTTAGTATAATTCCTTTAACTTGTCCTTCTACGTTTTGTTATCATGGGTTTCTTATTATGAAATCAAAGATTGTATGACAACAATGAGCAAGTTTAACAATTAAGTTTAACAATCTAAATACAAATAATGATCTTTAGAGAAGGGTAGCATTACATTCACATCAGTAGATATTTTACAGCAATGTGAGGATAAGAACTCCCGCTGTAAATTGTCAGCCTGTACTCTCTTGTAGCTCCCCCACCATCGGATGTGCAACCATCAAACGACCCAGAAGTAATAATGAAGACAAAAACTACAATAACAGTTGAGTTCACTGATGACATTTTCAAACACGACTACGGTCCAGTACTTTACTACAGCGTAATTGTGACAGAAGATAATGGCAAAGGTACGAAATTGCCCCCTAGCGCTCTCTCTCTCTCTCTCTCTCTCTCTCTCTCTCTCTCTCTCTCTTACTATGTGTCTTCGCGTAAATATGTATGCATACACGTAAAATATGTTGATGTATTTGTGTGTACATGCCCTCGTGCCTGTACGACACTTGAGTTGCAGTACATTGTACACTTCTCGATGATTTGTTCTTCTATCAGTTACAATTTCATGAATGTCTGATAATTGATTGAGTATAATTCTTGTTTATTACTTACCATACGACGGTAATGTATGGCACTTTTTCTTTACTAGGAGGATATGATGATTATCAGCCAGAGAGAGGAACAGACCCCGACCCGCAAATGACTACATGGTCCCAAGCGCAGGGCAGGACCATAAGATATCAAATAGAGGAGCGATATGAATATCCATGGATTTACAAAGGTAAGTTATGGTAATAAACCTACTGCAATTTATTAGATGTGAAAAATAGAGACTGTAGCACGATACTGTAATTTGAAAGACAGAAACGGTCAATTTGCTCTCTCGCAGTCACAATTGCAAGATAGCTCTTTTGCATTTTCCCCCACAGCATTGTACATAGAATCACGTGTAGATGAATGTTGGTAACAAAACTTATTTATTATCACTTGTTTGTTTCTACAATGTATACATTAAATTACGTTAAATTTCTTAGTAATATACCTTATATGATAAATTGTTAATGCATTATGTTCTCTGAGAAGTTCTTTTTTCCATGTATGGATTTTAAATTGACCGTGTGTTTCTGCTATTAGTCGACAGAATAACTCGCAGACAATCATCACCTTCAATATTCATTACAATAGGAGAAAATACTACGTGTAACATTGATGATACTGAGAATTACTGCAACGGGCCGTTAAAGGAAGGCACACCCTATAGGTGAGGAATGAAATAGGGAGTGAAAATGCCTTTTCAATTTTCACGAATAATATACTAACTTTTTATGTCTGCATATTAAGAGAACATAGAGAAACAGCAATTGCCTAGGAGAATGAAACATGTCAGGTGCAGTTTGCCTATTGTCAAGATGCAAGTGAGGTGAAAACTTAGGGCAACTGGTTAACTTTGACAATTTTTAATCCAAATAATGACAATATTCCTTGTATGTAATGAAAATCTTCGTGAAGAAGTTAAATGCTTTGCACAATTTGTGTTTGTGTTTTCTGTTGTAATTTATGTAATAATAACAATTCCCATGGCAAGGGTGCAAACGCGGTGTTCTTCGGATATTGGTACCTTAGCTTGCCGTATAATTAAGCAATAATGCACCCCTCCCGGCTCATAATGGACGAAAGCAAACTTTGCACGACATAATGTACGAGGCGAAGCCGAGTACATTATGGAGTGCAAAGTTTGCTTGAGTCCATTATGGGCCGGGAGGGGGTGCATTATTGCTATTATTTTATAGTTTTGGCAATGCCAGTGAATTTGTAGTTGTAGAAAACGAATAAAAAAGGAAATTTTAACTGAGTTTGAAGCCAGCGCAGTGAGCGTCGTCCAGCATGATCGGCCCTGACTCTGTACATATTACATGCACTCCACTGCACAGAGCACTGCACTGAACACGCACGTTCAGCACAAAAAATGACCAGCACTTTCACGGTTCATTTTGAATTGAAAAACGATGTATTTTCGAGGGAAATGAAAAGTAACTGCATCCCTACCGTCTATATCAAACTTGAAACATCACCTTTAAATATCATTCCATTCAAAAAATCGACACGGTGAAATGCCAGAGATGAAGAAAACGGAATGTTCATGCATCGACATCAGCATGATCAGCGAGCTGCATGCCATGGTATCAGCTGATCAATACGATCATTATTATGTCGCTAGTAGTACAGCATTCATTGCAAACGATATCAACAGAGTTCAACATTGTTATTCAAATGTTTATATTTCAATAATAACTGTGTCTATAAATTTAATTTTCGATGGCTCCTTGAGAAGAGCTATTTTATTTCGGCGAACGACAGAACTTGACGTAAACGGGTGCTTGAAAGGTACAGTTGACAAACATCAATCAATCAATCAATCTTTTATTACTCAACACACACTGACAGAGAGTGTGGTATGGTACATTTCAAATGAAAGAACAACATGTCCAAAACTGAACACCATCAAATGGATATTAAAATCCAAGTAAATTGAACATACTACATTCGGTACCGTCGCGATATCGAGAACAAGGCAAGGTAAAATCACAGACATGGAGAAAAAAAACGATGAATGAAGTTGTCTCCGATTACAGTCAGTGCATCAGAATTAGGTGGCCGAGATGTTAGATCAACGGAGAGTCCACGGTCGTCATGATTGTTGGTAGTAGCTGACCTTGGAGTCGGACCGAGACTTTGAATGGCTCCGTAGTAATTTCCGTAGACACTTCCGGTCAAGGTTGATGACAGCAAGCTGCCGTCCCGTTTACGGCTGGTTCGAGTAGCCTTTCACGCTTGCATCGTTTACATGGCCACTGACATACATAATATGCCATGTGTCAAACCCAGTATCGTCTAGGAGTTTGCAAACGTACTGAGTTCTGTTTCACCTATACCGAGCGAACCATGTTGTAAACAAACGTAGTAGTACAACCAGCGTATCGGACGGGGACTGCATGCTGAGCGCCAGCCAGACAGACGGCAGGTGCGTGCGTGAGGACTCAAAAATGTAATAAATCGTACAGTAAGACATTATTATCAATATTGTGAACCATTGTCAAGATTTATAGTTTTGTGTATTACATGGTTTATCCGATATTTCCCCTCCTTTTAAATGCGCAGTCCTATTTTCGTTTTCCAAAAAAAACTTGCTCGCTGTGGGGCCGCAGTGCTGAATAATGGAATACATTATCAGTAATAATGTATGGATATGACGTCACAAAATTCACTGGTATTGACAAAGCTATAATATATTAGCTAATAAGGGGGACGGCCACAGCGTAAACTGAAAGTCCTCTGGCAAGTACCTAAAGTATGGAGTGCTTGCACTGTCTTCCGATGGGTTGTGTCATAATATCGTATTATTTACCATAACTGCATAGTTTGAGTTTCTGTAAAGTTCAACTTTCCTTTGAAGTTACATCTAGCTGCTGCTGCTGCTGTTGTTGTTGTTGTTGTTGATGTCAAAACCATTGCATAACTGTTTCAGGTATCAATTCCGAGGATATACAGAAGGAGGTTATTCAGACACGGAACTTTCAGAACCAATTGTTACTGGTGAGAGAAACAGCAATTCCGTATCTTTAATAAGCAACTGATAGAACAACATTATCTAGCCAATGGTAAAAAGACGCGCTGCATCTATTTTCGAATTCTACGCTTTACCGCTGTAAATCTCTAAATTTCGATATTTGCTTTCAGTAATTTTAAATGTTTATTGTATGTATAACACATTAAGAACGTGTGCAGTCTGTAAAGTAATAACATTCTCTGCATACGCGATATATACAGGGACTATAGCAGCTGCTGTATCTTTTCATGATATGTTATTGGCTTTTGTTCCAAAACAAAGAAGTGATTAATATTTTATTCATCTCCCCCCAAAGTCTCTGAAATACTAAGTATCGGCTTAACAGAGACTTCACATAGTGTGTTATATGCTGTGTTATTCTTGACAAATAAATCTAGACTGAACTAGAATACGCTTTTCAACAATAACACAATAAATCAAGGCATTTCAGTATGATTGGGGTCAAGTAGTATTATATAGTAGGAATAGAAGAAATTGCCTCTAAGGTTAGAGCAAATTAAGCTTTAAAGTCAGGTAGTTAGTTGTAGCAATGTTGCATGTTGTCATCTACGTCACAAAAGGAATGTCAGCCACATAATTCGCAACAGAAGCACTATTAAGTCTAGTATATTCTGAATGACTTCCTATGTAAGATCAGTCAATTACTGTTTATCGATGCTAAAGTTATTTCCATTAATAAATGTACATTACATATTTATCGTCTTTCCTCCAAACCAGTCCCTGGCCCAGACCATTCATGGATTTTGATTCTACTCTGTGCTATTGTTGGTCTTCTGCTTGTTATTGCCGTCGTTCTGGGTGTCATCCTCTTCTTGAGAAAGAATCCCGAGGCGTTCAAGAAGAAAAGGTGTGCAAGAGGCTTTTGAATTGCCAGGAACTTATAATAAGTATCTTGAGGTTCTGAGTTTTAATGTAGCACTTTGTCTTTCAAGTCAAACACTTCTACTGTTATTGAATTCGCCTGTAGCCTGAATATTATCATGTTAGGTTTTTCTAGATGTGTGATCTGTAAGATGAGATGCAACAAGACAGAGACCATACCGAGTCGAGTATATAGCAATTACACTGTGATGAAATGTCAGCGTAATAGATGTTTGATATGAATTATCTTTAAACATCACATTAATTAATAACATATTGAACCAACTTTCAAACTCGTCTTGTTCTGCGTCATATCGATTCTTTAAATAGGAATTTATTTTAGAAACATGTGAATTAAGTTTTTCATTTGCAGAGAGGAAATGACAATGCTTTATATAGAAGAATGATACGCATTACATGTCGTCTTTGTTTCCCTAAATAACAAGAGTGCCATTCACGCTTCATTTTAGGGCGCCCTCTTTGGCGGGGAATGAAAATCCCTTGCCAGTAATAGAAGAAGAACATAAACAAAGCAAAAAGAAGACGTGGAAGCATTCACAGTAAGGGCGTTGCATTATTACCAATGACTATACAGTTTTGAACGCCGTAATTTTGACGAGCTCGAACGTGAAGATTAAAGATGCAGTATGTAAGACGAATGAAATAGATTAATGCAACACAAACATATAACAGATTCACCGACCTCTGATTAAAACACACAGTGATAGATGTAAATTGTTTCACTTTATTGCATATTCTTCGTTACGGACCACATTTAATCTGTACTGACTGTTGTATGCAATGAGCATACACACTAGCTGCTAGTATTTTCGATGTCTGCTTTATTTTCTTTTTCAGGCCTGTAAAATTGTCAAAATACGAGGATTACTTTAAAACAATGAGCGCCGAAATGGACTTCCAATTCTCTGCGGAGTATGAGGTCAGTATCGCGTCTTGCAGACCTGTCATTTTCGAATAACACTGACAGTGTGATGCGATTTCTACAGTGGGTATATTCTTTCTTCTGAGACTTATAGTAATAGGCCAAATCCTTCCAAAAACACATATATGTTATAAGTAAAATGATTAAGCTATAAACCACACCCAGCGACGGTATACAAGGAGATTTTGACCAGTTCAAAACCGTGCACGAGCGATAGCAAGTGCCTGTATGGAATGAACTTGTCAAAATCCAGTGGTATACTTGTTGCTTAGGTAGTTTAATGCTATCATAGCATTACATTGAATGGAAACGGCAAAAAAAGAATTTTTCTCTAGCTGAAAGTTCGTGCCTGTTCTAACCATGCTATATATTGCGAATATAGCATGATTATTTTCATATCTCGACCAATCAGATTGCAGTATCTGCGCCATCAATATACTGGCATAATATGCAGCATATATATGTCAATTGTTTCTTAAACCTTATAGGATCTTCGTAGCGTTGGTCGAGACCAGACCTGGGATGCATCTGAATTACCAGAGAACAAAGGCAAAAATCGATACACAAATATTCTACCATGTAAGTATTAAAGAAGTGGAAATAGTCATCCACGGCTTGAAATACATGGTTTAATTGAGTTTTATGGCTCTATTGTATTCTGTTATATAAATCAACTATCTAAAGGGGGATGAAATCCCCTCTCTTTCCTTTCGAAACTATACGGCCAAGAATTGTCACCACCTCTCCACATGTACATTTCTGCATACATACGGAGCAATGGTTTGAATAGGCTAAATGATAACACCAATTTGATTTTGACAGATGACAGAACAAGGATCAAGCTCTCAATCCAGGGAGACGATGACACTTCTGATTACGTCAATGCAAATTGGATGCCTGTGAGTACTGACAATCATTATGAATGTTACTCAACCCAATGTGACCGTGCCTTAAGCCATAATTGGTAGATTACACTTAAAAGTCATATCGTGTAAACGTGTGTGTATCAGATTTGGAATTGTCAAGCAAATATGATCTTGCATTGGTTGAGCGGGTTGAGACACATAGTCGTCTTTAGGATACAAGTGAAGCTTTCTCTTTGTAACGCTTTATGCGGTAATTATTAACATTTGCGAGTGAACATACTGGATTCTATACATACGCAACAACTTATACCCTCCTGTACCATAATGGATAAGAACCTTCATTAATAATTCAATATCTGAAAAAAGGCAACTGAATTACTTCGAAATAGTCTTGTGTAATCGTTTGCTCTTAAAGAGAGACCGTATATCTTGTCCAAAGAAAACATTTTTTCTTTATGGTAAGTTTTATCACGTGTCTGCCTGGTGTTGTCTTGTTTTTCATTTCTGAAGGGTTATCATTCCCCCAAGGAGTTTATTGCAACTCAGGGTCCTTTGCCAGGAACAAAGGATGACTTCTGGAGGATGATCTGGGAATACAATGTGAAGACCATTGTGATGGTTACACAGTGTACAGAACGTGGAAAGGTAAATACTTACAGCTTTAAAATGGAATAGAACTTTCTACGCACTTTTTTATATAATATCATATCAGATCATGAATTTATTCATCAGTCTTTCCGAAAATAGAAGCTCGAGTTTTTGATAGTTTTTCTTAGCTATGGGTCTCCATAGTCACATTTCCTGAAGCCATTGGCCAAGGGATATGGCAATGAGTTTCTGGTAACGCACGACCACGAGTTGAGGGGTAATGAACTGCTACAATAGCCAAATAAAGACCGGGTAGCAGGTATTTAATAACACTCAACAATCTCATGCTGTTCATTGTTATTGTTTTTAACGATTAATGTCCTTTGATGTATGCGCTTGAACAATACTTTGTGAGAAGTTCACTTGGCGAGCTATCCATAGTGCTGACAATGGTGCAAATGTCTTCAAATAAGGAAGTGCAAATGTCCTTTGTATACTGTATGAGTTCCTTGGATGCCGCTTAAGGTCATATGCGCCTCGAATGTGAAAGGCATAAAATGAAACTTTTTCTAAAACTTTATCAGTAACACCTTCGATCATTCTCTTACCGAGACAAGCAATTCCAGTGTATCAGTAGTTCAGCCAAAAATTAAGACGAATAAGAGTTATGGCGACAGAGCTTTCTCAGCGTGTGCTCCTAAGCTGTGGAATAAGCTACCGGAGGCCATTCGATCAACCAAAATTTTTAATAATTTTAAATCGCAGGTCAAAACTAACCTTTTTAAAACAGCTTTTTAGACTTATTTATTGACGAAATGTTTTTTAAATTTTATTTATTTTTTACCTTTGTGTATATTTTTAGAATAGTGAACCAATGCATTGTATGTTTTTTATTATGTTTTATTGCATTGTGTAACTATTTATTCAGATTTTAACTTTACAGCGTATAGAGACGGTGTATTTCTATGTTATACGCTTTAGAAGAATAAATTATTATTATTATTAAGAATACAAATGAGAGTCACCGTGCAAAGTTTGGCACTACAGAAACAAATTACGTAACATTCACAGATTTAAAATGGCTACAATTCCCTGTAAGAGCTAAGGGGAAAATACAATTCTTGTTAAACTTAGACGGTGAAAATGTTTGTTACTCAAAGTCATGAGCCATCACTAGCGTACACCAGAAAGGTTTGAAATATTAAGTCCAAATATCTGTTCCCGGGGCGCACTTTACCTTACTATTTGTTGTTACATGAACTGTCCTGGTGGAATGGACAATCTTTATGTTTTAGTCAAATGCTCAACGATCGTCATGCTCTAACAATCCGCCTGTGTTTCAAAACTGTTGACAACACTTCGCGCATGGTCACTCGAGTAGACACTTTTTATAAAGGCTTTCCCTGGTGCAATAGTCATTCAGCAAATACCTTCTGATGTCACTGTATTAGAGTCGGATATATTTTCTCGTCACGTTACGTGCTCTGGTGAATCGCAACACACAATGAGTGTATTATCAGAAAATGTAGTGAACAAACAAAGACAGTGTGAGGACCGAACCTCTCAAGATGTTATTAAAAAAGTAATTAATTTGTATGAAGGTTTCAATGCTTCTGTATTCCCCTTTGCTCTCTAGGTGAAATGCGATCATTACTGGCCCTTCGACGAAGAATCTGTGTACTACGATGATATCCAGGTCAATATTGTGAGCAAAGAAGTGTTTGCAGAATGGACTTTGAGGGAGCTCAATCTGGAAAAAGTAAGCAACTGTAAACAAGTGCATAATTAGGAAATTAATGCACTCGAGCTGCTTAGACAATTCTCCATTCCAACCATGCATTAGGGGGTTATCAAAGGCATGTGGTATCGGATATATGAGTCCTCTCCAGGAATTGCCAGGGAAAAAGTCACAAAGCGAAGTTAGGTGATCGTTTACGTCAATATGCAAATTACCCCTCAAGGATTTTAGCTTCTATTAAATATTATATCACACCAATAAAATATTATCGTAATGTGATATAATTTAGATGTAGTGTTAGTGTTAAATAAAAAAACAAAACGATTTTATTTTAAAGATTTGATTTAGATTTTAACTTTCGCTTCAGCCAAGCAGATGACTGATTTGAAAATATATGAAAGATATGAAATATATTTTAGTCAGTCTATCAAGAAAATAATCTTTATGATGTCAGAAGAGCGAATCGTCCTTGTTAGGATGACGTTATAAAGATATATTTAAAGAATGCAAGTTATATTATTGTTTTTTTTTGTTTAAGGCTGGTAAAAATAGAAAAGTTAATCACTGCAACTTCACGGCTTGGCCTGATCACGGTGTACCAGAGACAACTCAGACCCTACTACAATTCGTTAGAGTTGTGCGTGAACAAATGCCAGATAACAACACTCCAACGGTTGTTCATTGCAGGTAAGACCTTGTCATCTTCGACAATTGTCGACCACACTGCGCTCTCTAACAACATGTTAAAATAGTTCTTTATTTGTATAAATCATTTTAACTAAAAAGGTTTAGAATCCTTCAGGACAAAGGCTGCAAATCCATAGTACACATGGAATTGTTTTGTGTAAACATGTACTACAAATGAACGGGACAACATGGAAGGCATGTACGACTTTCATTGTATTTCCACTGTCTCTCTGATCATAATTCAACTTCAGTGCTGGTGTTGGTAGAACAGGTACCTTCATTGCCCTGGACAGACTGATTCAGCACATGCGTGATAATGACTATGTTGATATCTACGGTATCGCCTGTGAGATGAGAATGCATCGAATGTACATGATACAGACAGAGGTGAGTCCTGTGTACATTTATGACGTTATCACAATGTCGTTACCATCGATGGCTTGGTGCATATGTCTGGTAACAAAATTTCTAGGGCATACCCGTATCGAACCCTTTTGAAACAAATGTGACATTTCTGTTATAACACAGGCATTTCATGTAAGAAAAACATATTCAAATTTGCACTTAATGCATATTAATGTGCAACCCGGAAACAGCTCATTTTTCTTTGTTCAATACGGTTCCATCACCCTACGTATGCAATGCAGTGTCTGTAACAATAATTCCTCACAGACTCGGTCGTTCTTCTCTCAAAACATGGCAGCAACGCCCACACCCAGTACCTAGACGTTCCACCCGCCCTACAGTTTTGGCACAGTTTGGCCAGCGAAGATGCTGGCGTTGTCGGCGACTTAAAAACTGAAGGGTCCGTGATATGCTTTTTTGAGTTGTTCACAGTAAGATGATTTATGTAGAAATATAAAGTAACACCTAGTCAATACGCTGTCGGGAATAAATGACATATAGTTCATAAGATGTTGCCATGATGATTTTCAAACCAATGTTTTTCATTTCGGTTTCAGTCCCAATACGTGTTTATCCATCAATGTGTTGCTGACTTGCTTCATGAGGAAGGAGGGAATGGCGAAGAGGACGCACCCCCTCCACCGTTCGACGAGCACATCTACGGTAATGTGCCACCCATTAGGGTAGCACAGCCGGATATTCTAGAAAACCACGGTACCTTAAGATTTTTAGTCTTCGTGTCTATATTCATTCACTGTGTTTTGGTTTTTGACAGATCATGACGGATGATAAAATATTGCTTCGCATCTTTTGACCAGTAGAATAAATGCCAGCGTAAAGAAACTACACGTCCCATAACATGTATAGGTACTATGGAGATAAGTAACTGAGAACAAAACAATAACTTGCATAGTACAACTCCATATTACAGTTAACGTGTTTAGCAGCAACATATATTAAATTTATTTTATGATATATAATAGTATTTCAAAGAAGCAAACTTTATTGTTATAGGCATAGTATAAGATTAACACATCAATATTAAATTTAACATAATCATGAATTTATAAATATTATTCTCAGTTATCAAAATATAGTTGTACACTCCATAATAAAATTACATCATTTTACATAGACTGAGCTGTAAAAACGAAATCAACGAGTAAACTGAAATAGTATATCATATATGTCAGTTTCTAAAGTGCACAGTTCGTCTGTAGCATATAATAGCTAAATATAAAAATGAGTAGGTATACATTTGCTTTAGAAGGTAAGATATGTTGTCTTTTCTTCCGTTTGAGTTATTCCTTCCAAACCCTTTATAGGATGTTGCAGGTGAGCATTCAGGCAACCCAATCTTGGCAGGTAGCTTTGACTCATGCGATTTTTGGTTGTATATACTATTAGACATTCTGCTCTTTTTTAAAATGACAAAAAGGTTTTCACAATTTAGAGGTCAATAACACGTTTATCTACCTAATGAAGATCCAAGGATGCCATAAAGCAGATATTTCACATGATAAACACCTTGAGAGAGACCTTCAGTCTCATCTATGAAACTGCCTTGCCCCCCAAAATACTCCAAAAATTATGCCTACTGTTATTATTATGTTTTGTTGACACGTTTGTCACCCGCCTAAGCAGATTGTATAAATCTAGAGGCAGCTTCCCTCGCAACGAATTTTCAAAATGATCAATACGATCAAAATAACTTCGACAGGGCACCCGATGCTAAGACATTTGGAGGCAAGTTTTTCCTTTAAGATGTTCATGACACCATGCAAAGTGCAATGTATTGCAAGAGGATTAAGATGACATTTTAGCTTCAAAAATAGCTACATACAAAAAGCAAGCAATTGCAAAGCAATGTGTCTTATATATGACGATTTCGTCAGATTTATGCCCTTTTCACAGATAGCAACTTATGATTCGTAACTACCGATCCATACTCACCCTGATTTGAAGTGTAAACATTATGAGGCTTCCGGCAGAACACGAGACACTACTTTACTGTTTTGATAGTCATCAAAGAATCATAATAATTTGTACATGTGCGAAAATGTCATATAATTGATATAGAAAGTTCTGCAGATTGGCCTTTTAAAATTAAGATGGATTTATTGACATTCGCAGATATGTAGAAAACGTACGACGACTCGGATGCGCTTCAACTTATCAACCAATGAAAGTGGTTATACGTACACTGAAGAAATAAAGACCTTTTTAGAAAAATATCTACAGAGAACACCTAGGCAGCCATTGGTGGAACAGACCGATACATTACCAGTACGATGTATGAATTCTTGATCATCATAACATCTTATCTTACTGAGTCCATCGCATCATTTTTAGCTTTTAGAATTTTATGATACAATTTTAATAAGTTAATGATTATGTCACATCCTCCTATAAGTATGCAAAATACGTATTTGTAAAGATCTTTCAAGCTTACCGTAGCCAATTATATTCTATTTCTCTTTGTGGATATGTTATGCAATAAACAGTGCGAAAATGTGTTAGTAAAATTAATGTTAAAACCTAGCAAGGAATAAGCCGTTGCTAGTAACGCTTTTAATTATTCCTAATTAAAATTAACAAACCAAACTCCGCAGACAGAAGAAAAAGTCAGAAGAAATAGGCATACGCATTCATGAACCCTTGGGCAAGCATAGACAGTCTCCCTCCCTAATGTTTATGGAGCTTCCAACGCTCCCGGGGGGTTGGAAGACATGACCGAATGTTAACTTTGCCTTTTGTCTCTTTTAAAGTAGTATGAGCCTCGAAAGTGAAAGACATAATCATGTATTAAGACTTTCCTTGATAAAACTTTGATTCTTTTTCAAGAATAAAAATCGAAGGTACCGTGCAAAGCTGTATAGTTAAACAAATAATCTTACATTGACCATTGGTTGCCATCAATGTCTTAAATCTATAGACAAAAGTAACGTTTTGCACTTCCGAAAAGTAAAAGCGTGAAACGTTTTCTTACCCCAAGAACTTTAAATGAACGCCAACAAGCGGTAGAGCAGAAAATATTGCAACAAATATGAAAGTCACATTAAATGAATGAAATAAGGCACTCGGGCTTTAAAATTACTTAGAATTGCATGATTTATTAAAACTTCTACAAGCTGATGATGTAAATATTTTCACTGATGCATAAATGTATTTTATCTTTCTTTTATAGCACCTCTTAGATTTCTTGCTTTTCATAACCTCATTTATCCAAGATCTAGCTCAGTTTTTTACTTTCAAAACCGAAAATAACGTTACCATCGTGAAGTGTGACTTTCTGTAGAATTTCATCATTTTAATAGTCAAGTCATTAGACGTCTTAGCAAATTTCTGTTACTTTAATTGCTACAATTCACCTTTGTATGAATACGTACCTTTGAGAATTTTGACCAGCCTGTTGTTTACTAGTTTTTATTTGACTTTGTACGGAGAGGCCGAGAGACTGAATCATAGTCTAAGAGCAATTGTAAATTCAAAAGTGTGTTGTACATCATTCGGAGCGTGTTTAAAAACTATGAAATCAATTTTTATATTTTTAATTCGTAGAATAAATCCTACCGATTTTTATGGCGATATCTGTCCTGTACATTTATTTACAGTTTAAGCTCACGGCATGGCAGTTTCATTTCTATATATTTTGTACGCAATTTATCCAAAATGGGCGTGCGAATGGTACTGTAACAGTTTGTCACTCGTAAACTTAGAAAACACGTCTATCTTTACCATATTGTTATATATATATATATATATATATATATATATATATATATATATATATATTTTTTTTTTTTTTTTTTTAATCTCGAACCAACAGGTTACCCCAATAACAGGTTCGTTTGAAAATAAAAAATATAATACAAAAAGCACTTATTGGAAACATCCGATATGATATCTACACAAAATGGGGTTGAAATCATCATATATTGATGTCGGTAATCCCTTACTGCAAAGAGAGAAAGTGTACGTTTTACAACGGTTGTAGATATAAGCACTGCTATCAAACGCAGGATTTGGAATGCCGAACTTATCAAAGTAAAGGCAAAATCCCTCACTTTGTCCCAGTTGACATCGCCATTAGACACAGTGGTCATTTATCACAGGAAGAGGAAGTTGATCAGTTTGATTTAAGTGTAATTACAGTTTTTTATGATACAACGTAGTAGATTTCTGGTTCTAATTCAAAATAAAAACGACGATAAGATTCGTTTTGATATTTTTACCTCGCTTTATTTCCGCGTTTAAAATTGTATTCGCACGTCGACATCCGATGTTATGGACAGAGTTCTCCTCCTTCTTGCCTATGATTCTCTATCCCTTATTCTGTGTGAATGTAACTGATCGGGTTAGTAATTGAGGGCAATTTATCGGAGAGTGAAAAATCAAACATGACCTGTAAGAAGGCATACATGCTGTGAGAAATCAAACAAGTAAATAATAATGTCAGTGTTTTATCATATTGGCAATTAATAGGAACCTTGACCACAAACACATAATTACCAGAAACAAAAATTGTGAGATGATAGAGTCTTACGTCATTAACTTTTCAATTTATGCAGATAACCATTGCACGTGATTTGAGGAATCTTTTATCTTTAATTCATATCTATTGTATGAAAGCTACACATTCAGCCCATGCTTCGATGATAGGGTAGACGGACGATACGACATGATGGATGACGATCCCTGTAGTCACACTATATCAAGACACAAAAAGACATGGAAGAGCTTAGGCGAAGGTATTGTAGCTTGTCTTCTACGAAATAAATACTATGTAGTACACACGAAGTCTGAATGTCTCGTTCATTCAATACTTTGAAGATTCCAAGTATCTCTGAGCGAGCAAACGAGTAATTTTCAAGGTAAAGGTCAACGAGAAGCCGGGGAGTAGCGAATCCACCGTGATCTACAGACAAAATCGTAATGCTATAGTTGACTGTGATTTTGACAAGAACTGGTAACTGCAAAATGCGACGATTAGCCATGTTTAGGCAAAATATTGACACTAATATGTATCACGAGAAATCGGGTAGACCGACGACGGCGCATTTTGCTTACCAGAGAACACTTTCGTTTTTAAAACTGGAATAACTATAAAATTTGTGGCAATTTTTCTGTGCAAACGCCATTGGGAATACAAAAGTGGAGTGGGTTTTTCCGTCATAAGTGACTAAAATCTAAGTTTCTCTTATCATGAAAGATGAGTTTACCCATGTTATCATACCACATTTCTGCGCCTGCGCTTATCAGTTCTAACCCAAATTCCCCTTAATTTGGTTGAGTGAACAGGAGTGGACAGACCAGAAACCATTCTAACTCCTAGCAACGGAATAGCATTCCAATGCCTGGCAACCTAAGAGTGCAAATTTAAAGACTGCGAACACGTTCGTGCGTTTCTCTGCAGAAGTTGTGACAATGTTACACGAACGACGATAAATTTATCGTCGTTCGTGTAAATCTGCCGCAATATTTCTATTTCCGTCAAACAAACAATGTTCATGTGATTTATATATAATCCCACGATTTTTTGTTTGACGTCCATCATACACTCGAAGTAACATGGCTCCGCGAAAAACACAAATCCGATGACGTCATAGACAAAAATTTGGTGGGATTTTATACATTGAAAAGATTTGACGGGAAAACTAAATACAAAAGCATAATTTCGTTCAATGTTTTGAACAAATTTACCCTTCCTTCGCATGTGCTCTGATTACAGCTGTTAAAGTATTACTTCTGTTCCTAGTATAATTAACACGATCGTCATTCTCAATAAAAGTTTAGGAAAATATGTATTGCTTGCAAGTAAAAATCATATAGGGCTCAAAAACTGCATCCATTTCGATTTGCAAGTACATTTTCAACTTTTTAACTTGTAAGGCTATCTAGCAATTAGCATTTGGGGTCACGATGATAAAACTGTATTTTTCTTCTCCGAGCGAAATGGAGAAGTGTTCTGATTATAACATTGTAAATCATTTACGATGAGTAAATGTAAATTCAAAGTAAACGAATTGACACAGTTATCTCCATGTGTCAAATAAACTTTGCAATAATGCCATAGCTATTTCCTCAATTTACAGAGAAATACTAATTGGTTTTCAAGCCCTATAAATATGCAACACTGCAAATCTTTTTCCGGTCTGAATTGATTATGCAAGGAACAAGTTTAGTCAGAGAAGCAAAATAGATGTGTTAAACACGATAAATGTATTGTCACATAAGTTTTCATTAAATCTTGTTTGAATTTCTGTCATTCATGAAAATTGAGGAAATTCAACACTTTGAAACATGACAAGCTAATCTTGGGTCACTATTATAATTTCCTCCTACCGAGATAGAGAACTGTTCCGATTATTACTTGGTAAATCACTCCTCGATCAATATGAATATATGCATTAAATCCTATCCTTATACAAACTGACCAAAGACCAACTTTCAGGGCAAAAGCATCTAAATATGTCATTCAATTACAGGCGCGATATTTCTACAAGCTTTACAGGTTTTTATCAAAATCTGAAAACAATGTGTTTGGTCGACAAAGTAACGGCAGCGGGGAATCACTAGAAACATAATCTGCTTTCGTCTTGTAGTACGCTAGTTGAAATGAATATCCTCACTCACCACTATGTGACACCTATCGTCTTTATCTTTTCAGGAAGAGGGAATTGTTGAAATTTAGCGTAGATTAGCCGATGTACTTCTTTTCGAATTAATATGTTGTCAGGATTCAATATTTCAGTCAATTATTTAATCGTTCTTATCAACGGATCTCCCATAGGTATACTTATCTCCAAGGCCTACCGCTGACTTTCATTCAATGTACCCCACCTAAGAATGGATTGTTCGAAATACCTCAGTTGACCTTACTGGTCAAACGAGACATGTGCCTCTTTGTTCACGTCAATACTACCGTCCTCAAATTTTGGAAGTCAAGTCAACCACAACACAGCAGAAATGATTTTGACGGACAATTATCGTATTTACCCTAAACCTTCGATTCGACTTCTTCTGTTTCTACTGAGTCTGACGGTAAGTGTTAAATTTGTGTCAATATCGATCGATCGCGTATATATGTCTGATATTTATCCAGCATTTAAACTTTGGTCGACAGCAGCACTGTGATGTTCTTATTGTTAAATAAGTACAATATCTATCGTCGGGGGATACTGTACATATATCTACAATTTGGTCACCGAGACAACAACGATAAGAAATCACAAGGTTAGTAAAGAACAATATATACATTAAGTAATGTACACAATACTGAGCATCTGGCTAACATAAACATATTAAGGTTGTTCGCGACTCGAAAATCAAAGCATTAAAATTTTGCTCCGCTTTCCTCAGGAAAAGCTTAAACCCTTTTTTTTTCAAAATCAAGAATAAAAATCGGAGGGTTGCAGATTTAGGTACTACTGAGAATCAAATTACAATTTTTGTACGTATATCGATATTTGACATTCAAAGGCCATCACCCATTCGTTTCTGTATGGGACATATAAATTCTGTTTTTTCACAAAATTAGACTGAGGAAAACTATTTACACCATAAGCTTCCGAATGAGCCTTCAAGTGGTGGGCCAAAATATTTATGATATTAGAAAAGCGTGACAGTCTGAATATTTATCCCTGAGGTGAATTCTACAGTACGCTTTAGGTAAACACAATAGCTGTGTCATTTCACAGAGCTTTTCTTTCTACATAATTAAATTGGATACTCTGTTACTGACCTCTTTCAGCATTGCAGACTGTGCTCTTGGACAACGTCGACCATATCATACACCGTAGTCCCTACCGTTGCAGCACCAAGTAAGGACACTTATTGTATCTTACAGATGTCAGCTGGTATTGTAAAGTGTTTTCCGTTCAGATAATGATCACTGAATTAAACAGAAAAGTTTACACATTTGAAACGAGCCATCCTGGATTCAAACACCAGAATGACAAAAATTATCGGAAATATGTATGATCGGTGAAAACAATCACATGTTGGAATATGTTGTACTTCTGGAGGCAGTCGATCAGACGTGTATTCTTGAGTTGTTTTAGTGACGTCAGTAGGTCCTCGGTAGGGCTCCTTGCCTAGGGTAACCTGGTAGTAAAGAAGAGTATATTTATCGTCGATACGAATATGACACTTACAGTGCATGTATTTAGACCCGAGTTATGAGAATTTGTGCAGGAGGTTTTATGGGCTTCCTTTTTGTCCGTTAATATATATGCACAGCAGATACACAAACGACGACATCTCGTGACGGTCAGACAATAGTGAACAATTAATATCCTGCCAGTCTAATATTTAAGCAATACAAACAACGACATAATGTACGAGGCGAAGCCGAGTACACTATTGAGTGCAAAGTTTGCTTGAGTCCATTATGGGCCGGGATGGGGTACATTATTGCTATTATTTTATAGTTTTGGCTGTGCCAATGAATTTGTAACCGACTGAAAGAGGAAATTTAAACTGAGTTTGAAGCCAGTTAGCGTCGCCTGGCATGATTGGGCCAGAATCTGTATATTGTATACATTTACAAGCACTCCACACTACATGGCACTGAACACGCACGTTCAACACAAAAAAATGAGCAGCACTTTAACGGGGCTAATGTGCAGCGCTGAATAAGATCTGACCCAATTGGGTAGCTGAATCTTACCAATATAATGAAAACAATACAAATAGACTTCCTAAGTGGCTGTGAATAGTGAAAATGGACCAATCAGCAGCTTTAACGGGTCAATTTAGAAATAAAAAACGATATATTTTCGAAGGAAATGAAAAGGAATTGCACCCCTACTGTCTATATCGAACTTGAAACATCACCTTTCAATATCATGACATTCAAAAAGCCGACGCAATGAAATGCCAGACATAAAGAAAACGGAATGTTTATGCATCGACATCAGCATGTTATGCTCGCTGTGGGGCCGCAATGCTGAATAATCGGATGCATTATCAATAATAATGTGGGGGTATGACGTCACAAAATTCACTGGTATTGACGAAGCTATAATATAATTAGCATTAATAGCTTACATCGTGAATTATATTTCCCTATTTATAGTGTAAATACAAACCGCAGCTTACGACGTGCAATGGGTGTTTGTACGCATAATTTCTTCCCGTTTTCATACAATCCCATCGCTCCGATAGAGAGCCAAGCCGAGCATGTGAACACCCGTACACTACATGAGAAAAATAAACGCTCGCCGAGCAGTTAAACACCCCACATGATCAGAATTTGTGTTGCATCGCGGGTATTATAAGCTAGATGGCAGCTGCCATGCCATGACATTCTTCTTTACAAGGACCATGACAGCTCACACTGAAAGCTCTGGTGAGTAAATATTTTGGTCAATTTCATCATTAATATCCAAGAGGGAAAAGCTGAATTAAAAAATTTTGACGGGTGTTTTAGACTTGCTAGCCATCAAATTACCTCTCCCGTGAAGCCATAGAGAGCTATTTGTTTAAGTTGCAGCCGCATCTGATATGCACAGTGTCTTAGAGGACCTTTTCTTTTTAGGGGCCCAAGCCTATGAGCTGGGCCCCTATTGTTATTGTAGGCGATCAATATTCTTTTTCTTCCTCTTCATGTTCTTCCAGGATTTTTTGCTCCCCTAGAACTCAAAAACTGCTTGACGTAAACTTCTCAAACTTGCAGGACTAATAGGTACATATGAGTACTGGTGCACCTAACCCTATAAATTTCGATTGGTCACGTGACCTGGCGGCAATATTGGATTTTCCCAAAACATTTAAATGGCTTTTTCTGATGACCTAGGGGTCTGGTCGATTTGAAATTTGGTGTGTAGCAAGCATGATGTTAGGCCTTTAATGTTGGTAAACAAAATCGCGCGCGGTCACGTGACCTAATGGCCGCCATATTTGACTTTTGAGAAATAACAATTTAATCTTTAAAAATCTTCTTCTCTAGAACCAACCCACCGATTGAACTAAAATTTTACTTGTATCATTCTTGATGTAAGCACTTTCAAGTTTGCGAAAGGCATATGGATCGCTCAGGTCGTTTTCATGATATATTGGATTGTTTGAGAAACACAAATTTAATCTTTGACAATGCTTTTGTACGCCAGGGCAGAACTACCAGGGTCGATGCACTGCTGTTATGTCTGTGAAAGTCAAGGATCATAACTGAGGCTATCTGAAAGGCAGTTTAAAGGCCAGGTTTTTGATGCAATAATTTTTATGTAGGATTTTGATTACAGCCTTATTTTTTCTTTCAAACTGAAAAGTCAGGCAGGGCAGGCTGTCAATTTGAGCCGGCAGTCATTGAAACCCTAATCCCGGCCCCTATCCCGGCCACTTCTGTCCAAAAGTGGTAGCCCCAATCTGCGGCAGATCGTCCATGTAGCCGACACGAACACGAAGTGTCTGTTACCGGCACAATCTTGCATATAGGTACAGCCTCTCAGGATGGACAATGGCGTATACATTATACACAACGTATGCAGACGGATGCCAATCTGTTTTTATGGACACACGTTGATAATTGATAAACAGTTGAGTGCATTTTCACGTACATGTTTTTCTCTGTCAAAGACAAATTTAACACCCCCCCCTAGAAAACGGATGCCTTTCAACTTTTACAATATATTAACCTTGAAATCAAATTGAAAACACAGAGAAATACATTTGAGTGTTTGGATAGCACACACAAAGGAATTGCTAAATTACTTATTAACCAGAACGTAGAGTCTGTAGTTAAGAATGTGTGTTTGCACAGCTCATTATGGTCGGAACACTCTGTAAATATTGTAAATACCAGGCCCTGCGCGTCATTGTTGACAGGTTAGTTGCATCACAGTCTTGTGGTTGCATTGACCAGGAACATGGCTAACAGCGCGGGTTTCAGTGCATGCCCGGGTGCTAATGGTAAAGCTTACGTTCACCAGCTGGAGCAAGTTTAGTAGCATGACTTTGCGTTTCGTGAGTTCACGTATATATTGATTCCCACTGTTGAACTTGTACTAAGGACGTTAGTTGTCGTCTACCTTTCCCAATTTTTGCATAAAGGCATCAATGTGAACTCTCAAGATATTCAGTTGTTGAAAACTTGTAGTATAATTACGAGGAAGCCGTTACAAGACCATCAGAGTCACATTGTGCATGTAGTGTACTTACCTGTGGATAAAACAATATCATGTTGTTTCATAATGATGCAATGACTTTTCATCAGATTAGTCTGTATGGCTGACAAGTGACAACACAATCAGTGGGAAATTTATTGCAATGCTATTTCCCGTTTGCTTATGAAACATACTTTTCCAAATCATTTAAGTGGGAAATGAGAAAAATGATCTTTGACAGGTAATTTTCTCTCTTAACAACTAGTCCAAGGATTTGTCAACACATAGGTCACATGGTAAATTTCCAGAGTGAGTTAAGATGGTATACGTTAATTTCAATTACAATACTAGTTCGCCTCACTCTATACTTTTCAAATTCATTTTAAACTGAAACTTCCCCTATAAAAGCCGGATTATCGTTAATTTATGCAAACGTAAAAAAGCAACGCTACTGGTCGGACGTGCTCTGTTTGGTCCCAGAATCCCATAATTTTGCCATGTTTCAGGCGTTCATTTTCATTGAATCTTGGATATGATGTCTGATGTGAATATATAGCGACTAAACTTGAGTCGAAAATACACTGAAAAAATGTTACGTTTTTTGCCGGAGAACGCATATGTTTCAAATGTGTTCCCTGTACGATCATTTGACCCGTCTTTGCATATGTCACGAAAGTGCCCATCATGATTAGTATCATACGGCCAAAGTGAAGCTGTGAGAATTCAAAACCCCCGCCCAGTGTATGCAAATGACTACGTCATCAGTAATCCCCCTATTGTGCGCCCACGGTCCTGTAACTTCCCGTTTAAATGATAATGGAGATAGGTGAGCTTTTAAAGGTAATTTTCACATGTGTTAAAAACTAGTCCAAAGAAATATCTACACATAAGACACATGGAAGCTCAAAATTTGCACATAGTATCATCAGTGCAAGTACTTTCAATCATGGCAACCGCATGGGCCCCGCCAACCCTGCTTGCAGCTCTAATTTAACATTGAAACCATGATAGCACAGATAATAATGACAAAAAGTGCATCAATGAGAATGAAAAATATCTTGTTTTTTTCTGTTTCTAATGTATGTTACTGCATTAAATATATTGCGAAATATAATGCATGTTGCTTTCTTATACTGATTTGTCGTAAAGAAAACAGAAAAGTATCAGATATTTGTCATACTTGTCATATGAATTGCAGATTTCATAATGATAAGTACACTTTGCAAAACAGACTTTCGATTTGCAAACATCAAGATATCTCTGACATTTATCTCTGATATATTAAAGCACCGCGCAAAGGGAGCGTCGAAAAATATGAAACATCCAGCTCTGATGAAATTCACGCAGCCGAAGAGAATGCTGAAAAATGTCTGATAGAGTAAAGTAACGCGCCAAAAGGGCGTGTTTAAAATATTAGTCGCGCCAGCGGCTTACTGACTACGCATGCGCTTATTCATAATATACTATGCGAGTAACCGGAAGTGTACCCTTCTTTCTCATTGGGCGCCGCCATGTTGTTTTTTTTGAGTACTCGTAAATAAACAAATACGAAACAAATTATTATGATATAACATGCCTTTTATAAAATATACCTCTTTTATTAGCCAGTAAATGTTATTATACACCTTGTCGCTGATACAAAGTATCGTTGATACAGATAAACGGAGAAAACTGTCGTGCATATGAACGGGGGCATACGCAAAGAATGCTGGGATTGAATTATAGAAGAGCGCCCCCTGTGTCAATAATTAGATTCAAAAATTGCAAGTTTTTAGACGGAACGCTGTAGTTTTCAGCTTGCAAGTGGAAGGTGGGCAGTGCGGTTACCATTGCAATGATAATTATTGCATAATACGTCCCTTGTTTAACGCCATAGGCTGTTATCATTGTAAAAATTGCCAATTTTTGTCCAAAATTTTTACACGCTACAGAAAATCTATACCTGCCCTGCTGCATGGTTTGACGTCGTGTAAGTACGTGAACTGCTTTCATCAGAGGGAAACTGGGCATAGTTGTCATATAAACGTTTATGAAGTAACAATTACAGTTTATCATGAATCAATACAAATAACATTGCCAATCTTAACCCCTGGCGCGACACCAAGGGCTGAGCCCTATATAATATTAGCATACAGGTATCTCTGATTACTACTATATAATAAAAAAGTTTGCGGGTTGCACACTGTCGCCCCAGATTTTTCTGCCCATCGTTCTCGAATACCAGATCGCAGAGGGATGTGGTTTTTGGCCCCCGCGTTCTCTGTACGGTCAATTATCACATGAACTGGCCTGAATCGCCACCCGTGTGACGTAGAACAGTACGGATAAGAAATCCGAATTACCTCTGTTCTACGTCATCAACCGGAACTTTTTTCCTGCATGATACCGTTCATACATGCAGATCGCGACACAGACCGATTTATCGTGATCGATGACCGTGCTATAGCTCTAATGACATTTTTACAAAAATGCGACCCGATAAATCCAGACATGGAAACATAGAAGGCATATGTCCAACGAAATTTCGAGTTGCTAAAACTATAGCTTTTCCCGAGAATCGAAGGGGAATACCGTCGATCGTTTTATTTTGGCTCAGTAACGTCGCGGCTCCAGTCGAGTCGTTGGGCTCAATATGGACGTCGTACCTGGCGACTCCGGTTAGCGATAAACCCGAAACCTACATCTCAATGTAAGTCCAACTGAATAAATGAGTACAGTAAAATCTTCGGGAAAGCGACATAGGAGGCACAAGCATACTGTGAATTGCTTTGGAGCATTGGCATTAGACGAACTAGACACATAGTCTAAATTGAGGTGTTGCCAACGCTGTCAGGTGTAATTATCAGCTGAGCAGTAATTCCAGTCGACCACAGAGAAATCAACTCTGCCAAAGTTGAAACATTGTCTTGCAGCAGGTCAGATGTAGTCAAAACAACTACACCTGAAAGCAAGTGATAAGGCGCGTTCAAAAAAAATGGTGAGGGGGGGGGGGCTGGAGGAATCGCGATTGAAATCTTATTTTTTTTCAGATCCCCCCTCGATACCCTCAAAAATTTTCAAGTCCCCCCCTCAATACCCTCAAAAATTTTCAAGTCCCCCCCCCCAAATTACCATATAGCCGCATATTTATTAGGAATGCACGCAGAGTAAAAAAAACATGTAATGTGTCGTTCTGCACGCAAATGTTCAACACTATCTCTTATCAGCAGGTTGTAGAGCCATATACCTAGGGCAAGTTCTAAAATTGATTCATTTTTAAATACATCAGTGAACTTTTTGAATTTCTCAGTCTAAGCCGACTTGAGTTTATCCAACTCTGGCCAGTTCAATGGCACCAGCTGAAAAGCACACAAAATGACAATCATGAGAGAGTATGAAAATTGTGTATTCCTAGCTACGTTTAACCAAATTGTGAAAAAATGAGCACAGTGACCTACTGAAAATTTTTTTTCAAAAGTACAAGACATACAACTTAGATGCCACTTATAAATGTTTTACAAAATTGACAATACTGGAAGGTTAAAATATTCCATGAAATTAATGTTTTAATCTCAGAAATTTGGGTGTAATAATGGCAAATTTGATAAAAAATAAAAGATTCCATTTAGTCACACATTTTTCCCTTTAAATTAGAGTCTTTACTGTTTAAAGTTTTACTTTGTGTTATTGGTACAATGAGATGTGAAAATTTCATTCACTGCATGAACTTGAAATGAATGGTTTTATATATTGATTTTAAGTGATTTTAGAAAAACTGACTTTTCATCGTATATTTGTATAAGATCAATTATGGTGACCCCATCTTTTTTCTCTAATATTTGATTGTTCTCATATGCCAGAATTCAAAAATCCATGGTAACTGTTAGTCCCCTAGTCTTCTATGTGTTGCTCTCTGGCTGGATCTTGTGTACAAGTAGATGTATGTTTCACTGTCAATTGAGTGTCCTATGACCGAAACTCTTCTTAAACTACATCAGAGTCAGAGCTACATGTATCACTGTCACTGTCAGTATGTAGTAGCAGGGCAGTAGTTGTATTAACTTTTTATTTTGACAATATTTTTGTTCAGTTTATACAATTGTGTTCTTGTTCTATTCCCTACAGAATGTTGAGCTATCCAGTATTCAGCTTGCCAACACAGCCTACGTGTACCGTGCATTTGCATCATTCAATTATCACCAATATTTAGACAAACGGGCTTTGTTGACAAACTGAATATTTTGTTTTTCAGTATGCTATAGAGAGACACCAAGAAAGTGTGTTTGATACATTGCATAGAAATAATGAAAAATTATCAACAGTTGTAGCTCCTGCCTCATTACAAGGCAACTTGTTCTACGAAAATTTATGGCATTCATACATTTTAGACTTTTTCGAGATTAAAGACATAAAATATGACAAAACGGTTCTAGATTTTGTTTAATTATTACTAACATTAGAACCATTGGACGACATCAAAATGTTGGGAGTCAAAATATTTTCAGGTCCCCCCCTATAGGCAGAGCAAAACTTTCAAGTCCCCCCTCGACTACCCCAAAAATTTTCGAATCCCCCCCCCCCCTGAATTCCTCCAGCCCCCACCTCACCACTTTTTTTGAACGCGGCCTAAGACTTCGACAGTGCTTAGACATATGTGGTGGTTTTGTTTAGACTACGTCTGACCTCCTGCTAGACAATGTTTCAACTTTGGCAGAGTTGATTTTTTGTGATCGACTCATGTTACCGCTTAGCTGTTTATTGCACCTGACAGTGTTGGCAACATCTCGATTTAGACAATATGTCTAGTTCGTCTAATACCAATGCTTCAAAGCAATTCACTGTAAAGTCATTTGACTAACAACGATAAAAATTTCCTTCATCACGCAAAAAATTCCGTAAATTCTCGCTCGGAGTCAAACCTGCAGCGCGGCGTAAAGCTCTAGCGAAGACATAAGCTGTCGAGCTGTATAGTGCGCTGTGGAATCCGATGTACTTCGAAAGTTGACTCAGACAATTCTCAAAACAGAGTTCCGCCAAGTAACAAAATTAGGATGTATCTACGGGCGAGATATGTGTCACTGCAAACATCAAAGTTCGTAAGACGAAAACATTTACGACAGAGATCGGGATTGACAAGTTGACACCTGTTGAGACCGGTGACCGGACGGCAGCGTTGTGGGCACAAACATGCAATGAGCTACACTCTGTGTGTCATCCAACGGAATCCCTCGCGCTCGCGAAGGCCGTAAACTTGTGTGATATTTTCAAAAGCCACGGCATCTCTGAAAATGAAAATTACTGTTTCGATCGTGTCGTTGCATTTCTTCATAAATCTATTTGTAAATGCTAAGTAACTCTAAATACTATGACTATTCGTCGCTAATACGGTGAAAGCTATGTCCGCCGATGGTCAACTTGCCTTGGCATCGATACAGCGCGAGACAATGATTGACACGTTCATGTGATCGAATCCGTACGTCTGGTTGGTGGAGATAGCATTTGATGTATCAAAATTTCAGCTTGACGGAATTTATGAATAAAAGTATCTCTTGGGTGACGGACCGCTTTACACATTAAATGAAAGTAATCCGCGTAAGTAAAACACAGATCGCGACGAAATGCATGCAATTAGTTACAAAAATTTTGATCATCTACGTCAAAAGAATAATAAGGGACCGTTCCGTTTTTAAGGCCTCGGGGGGCCGGCAAAATCTTGTCGCCGGTATTCAAAAAAATAGACTCCCCTGCATTTTTCGTGAAAAAAAGATGACCCCCCTTTGTCAGACGAAAAAAATTGATGACCCCCCACGGCTGAAAAATAACCAAAACCCATATGTCAAATTTACCCACACGGTTGGGATTTGAACTCCGGTACGCGGCGCACTTTATTCGTGTAGCAGAGATGCAAGTGCACAAACTTCTCAGCCACATCCATGCAAACGTCTGTTAATTAGGACAACTTTAAGGCAATTTTTAACTTCATTTTCATAGACAACTTATGTCCATGGACATTGTATAAAGTAAACTTTGTTGGAGTGGTTTGCCAAAGGCAGCCCTCCGGTTAAGAGGGTCATAGGCCCTTACGTAAAGTCAACTTTATTCTAGTGGGCCACCATATGTGGCCCGCCGGTAAAGAGGGTCGATCCTGGCTATGGCATAAAGTGAACTTTATTGTAGGTATCATGTTTCTGAAAATGTGGTGACCCCCTTTCCTACCAGTGAAAAAGCGATGACCCCCCCCCCCCCTTCGCGGATTCCAAAATTACAATGACGCCCCCCCCCGGATTTTGCCGCCACCCCCGGCCGTAAAAGCTGAACGGTCCCTAAGAAGACTGTTCATGTAATAAATATATAATCTCCCATGGGATCATATGTGAGGATACGATGGTTTAATTTCCCATGGGATCATATGTAAGAATACGATGGTGCACAAATTATATTTTTCCCGAAAAATGCGATTTTACCGTAGTCTCGCGAGATCTCGCAATTTCACGCAGTGGCCCCCAGCCAAGTTTTATTGACGGAACAAATTATCCAGCAAAATGGTATTTTCCGCGACAGAACCTTACATGCTTTCTTTGGAGAGTCGTAGAAGTAACATTACTTATCCTAATTGGCTTAAAACAGTTTCTATCAGGTAAGATTAATACCGATTTCGCCGTCCCAGTGGGGCTATCGTGTCTTAGGCTGCTGGAATAGACGATGTACGTGTCCCCCGGCACTCTCACTTCAATTTGGCCCTCTACGGAAATTCGGCGAAATGAAGATTACAAATGGTCGTCAGTTTCGCGTGTCCAGTGCACCAAGCCGTTTTTATTTATTACAAATATTGCTTAATGTGTTAACTATGACGTGAACAAATCCGAAATACACGTGAATTACTGTAAAAACAATCATCAGGTAATGATGTCAGTCGAGAGCGTCACTCCCTGATGGCATTCAATCCTTGCCAAATTTTGGGTTCGTTTGATAAAAGGCAACCTTTCAGTAGAAATCGGGCGAAAATTTTTGAATCCACGATCCTTTCGGGTTTAGATACTTAAAACGTTGCTTATACAGGTCCAAAATTATTGTACTCCCGTGACACGAATGTGAGGTAGAGAAGAAATACCCTCGATGCAATTTGCGCGGGTATTAGTTCCCCCACCCCCGGTTTTAAGGTCAAACAACTTTTGCAAAAACCTGCGTGTAAATCGTGCATTGTTCAGTGCCACTGCAAATGCATCTACATCTGTCCGGCCGGGCTGGACCGTGATAGCATGACATGGAAGAGAGAGAGAGAGAGAGAGAGAGAGAGAGAGAGAGAGAGAGAGAGAGAGAGAGAGCTTCAAAGAAAGCAGTTTTTGGATCCCAGTTTTGCCTAACAAGTGTGCATGCCGCTGTACAAGACTCTGTTGCCATATTTTGAATGGAAAGTTGTATCGGCGCTCTGGCCCGTTGACTTGATTGGGTATGTGTTCAGTGTTTCAGCACGCGAAGCTTTGGCCGGGCGTGGATGGATACATAGTATACGCATTATTGTGCCGAATGTCGTGCAATAAACCGTACTTCTCTTCGCTAGTCGGCTTTCGTACGACTACTGGAGTTGTGAATTGTGAGAAAAAATGTCGCAAACAGCTTTGCTCGTTATTTGAAATACTAATTTCATTAATGAATACAAATGAATGCAGGAAAAAATCAATAGATGGAATTTTGTTGAAATGCTGTATCATGGATATCGGGAATATAAGCTTACTAATGTAGTAAGAAATACGAAGTTTACAAATATAGTGTACATAAATTTTGTATTTACTAGAATATGTAGGGGTGCCTAGATTTAAATATTTGATAAAAAGTAATGGTTGACATGCTTTTTGTAAAACTGGTGCAGAATGAATGAATGAATGAATGAATGAATGTCAAGGTGTGGAAGTTTTAATATGATCTCTAGCCATATTTATATGAGCTCAACCATGTACTCATGACCATAGACAAATTAGACACTTGAGATACCTGGGAACAAAAAAATTGATTTATTTGTAAAGTTTTTCTTTTTCATTTTTAACAACTAGACAAAGATCACCGTGAAAGGGAATTGAAAGAAAATTCCAAAGTCCCCAACTATTTCTGTAAATTAGAAACAAAATACACAACAATCATACATGGCTTCAAATCATGTCGTGGTCTCCAGCTTATTTTGTAAAACTGTTTACCCTTAAATTGCTGCTTTGGGAATGTGCAGATTTGTAGTCAACGTTCAATTCAGGCGGGATAACCATTTTGTTAGATATCTTGCTGATAAAAATGACTGACTTGTGAATTTACAATTTACAAAGAAAAACTAAAAGTAAATGCATTTCCTTTTTCGTTATTTATGTTGGCGACTAATTTCACCTTTTAAACCATCATGTCAAGGCACGTAAGCAATTGCATCATTGGATCTGACGCTTCTCAATAATGTTTGTGGAGCACAAAGCTCTTAGTCTTACACAACATAATAGGGAGTTACTATTCCATTCAGCAGGGTTCTGCGAAGCATCTTTTACATATGTCTAATATTTTAAACTCCCGTGCCCGAAGGGCACGCTGAAAAATATGTCTTATTATTAAAGTTACATGTCTGAAGTGTGAAGGGTGATGAAATTCGTGGCTGATACTATGCATTTTAGGCAAGCATGAGCCCGTGGGGAAATTCAATGACCTCCTCATTGGGCATTTCAAAAACATGGTGACCCCCCCAACACCAAAGTCAAAAAAGGGTGACCCCCATGAATCCATCGCCACCAATATGGCCAAAGAAATTGATCAGTCCCTTAGCATTAGCATCTGCAGAACAAAATGACCAGGTATAATCTAACATCTTGCAAGACAGATATTTCTATGATTCTCAATGTCTTTCTCTTTGTATGGCCCGGGGACAGAAACATGCAGGCTTAAAGTCTTGCGATTGTCTATTAAGCTGTACTGAGAGATGACTGTGGAAAAAAGTTTTTGATTATTAAATTAATAATTATTAATTATATTAATTTTATATTATTATATCCCCCACAAAATTAACCGTATTATTTCTTTAACCTAAAGCTGATGTTATCATTGAGCAGTATAGTACTACCTCAATTACCGTAAGCTGGTCTCATGAACACCACGTTGACACTGAGAGGTACAAAATCACGGCTACCTGTAATATCGCCTCTGAATCTGAATGTCAGGACGGCGAGGAATCAGTGGAGGACACGCAACGCCGTGAAGGAACAGTAGAAGACTTAACCCCTGGAGCAGAATACATGAATATAGTGACAGCGTACCACACAAACGGCATGGAAAGTCCTTCTGACAGTGAAACACAGAGAACAAGTAAGCATCCATACTCTGGAAATGTCTATTTTATTTATATAATAATGATAACGATATATCAGAAATTTGCTGAATAAGTCCGGGATACCCAATATCGCTTGTTTTCGTGCCGTATTAGCATGAGTTAATTTGACAACAGCAAGCTCGAGATTAAGTCGAGCATTAGATCACAGGGAATATTCGCGCCACATGAAGGGGATACACTTTTATGATAACTCCTAAAGATGGGTCGACTTTTAATCCAGAAACCATCTCCCCTCATTGTGGGTTTATGATATATGACATTTCTGCTTGCTTGAAACAATCCTACACGTAAGAACACACAAACATACATCCTCAACAAACGTTATTCCAAATTTAATCCACTCGGGGTGGGGGGTTGTGTAAATTTCTATCCTTGCAGCTGCAGCAGATATATTCGGTACACAAATTACCAAGCAACTCAGCTGAGCAGTTTTCTGTATTCCCTAGCTTTTACCTAGGCATGGGGCTGTTTAATTGCCTGAACTCAGAAGACAGCTCCTCCACGGAGTAATCTGGTATGCGTTTACTGGAACAATCCGTTTTCGACCATCAGCCCTTCGTTCATAGTACAGTTTTGAAGGGGACATAAATACTTGAAGAGTGTAAAACACAATTTGATGTAGGTATTTTTTGCATATGCAAAAAAGAGACTGCAACTGATCATGTTTTACGCTTTACAATATTTCCGTGAACGGGATGCCAGTCGAAAATGGGTTGTTCAAGAATAAGCATATCAGCTTACTGATGGGAAGAGGTGCATGCTGTGTCTGCCGGATTTCTTATCAGTCTACAGTCAATAAATCTCACTCTTGTTTAGGTAAACGCCATTCAAATAGTAATTTAATTTACCGCTGCATGAAAGAGAGAAAATTATTTTAAATCTCCACTCCTATAAATATTCCAATGGAAACGTTTCAGAGACGACATCTTCATGATTTACACAGGAACAGAATGTGAACTTCAAACTTATGTCGGGGAGTGCAACATACTGCACCCTAGGTTCAAACTCACGTTTGAAATTCTATCGGCGAAATCTCATACCTTGACTTAACGTTCTTTAAAGGTCACAGATATAATCGAGAGAAAAGGCTTGATTTTAAACCCCATACAAAACCAACTGACATAATAATCTTTTATTCATGTAAAGGGCCACCGCCCATCAAACTGAAGATATACAAGTTATATAGGAAAGAAAATGTGGACACGTGATGCTTAAATTCATCAAATGTACACACAACACTACTGTTGACAATGACTTACAATGACTTCAAATAATTTTCTCTCACAGTCATTGCCTTATATATAAAATTGACAAATTAAATATAATGTTAGGATTCTCTGTTGAAAGTAAAGATACGATTTTTTCTCTAGTCGGATTGTTATGTAAATAAAAAGGTAATAAATCCCTTCGAAGTGTTGTATAAATTGGACAAAACGCAAGAAAGTGAATCTCATTTTCTTGGACTGAAACATTTTGCTTTTCACAAAAGAGGCAAATTCTGTTCTGAACATCAATGCCTGTATGTCTTCCAGTTTCTATTGTGAAACTGTGATTGGAACATCGGAAGTTTGATAGTGCCAATTTAATCCGTGACAAATTACGTCCACTCCTTCTGATGTCGTGATTCTTGATATATCATATTCTAAAACACTTGTTTTGACATTTTCGATTTGAAATTTCGATAATCTAAGTCTTGACAATGCCCCAGTCCTCAAACGTTCACAGTGAATAAAACAGAAGGCAGATGCACGACATCCTTCTTTATATATATATATCAATACAACGGCACCAGACTTTAAATCAAATAAGTCAAAACGTCTTTTTAGCGTGACCAATCACGTCCAGGTGATGTGTCATCTTTCAGCTGTTCTGGGCTATCATCGTGCCAACTATATCATTGGGCACATTGCTTTTATTCCTTCTGGCCTATACAAATTTAATATTCGATAAGGTACACTTCTTGCATGTGAGTTTGACCCCAGGTTTGACCCAGAGTTTGACCCACAGCGCCCTCTATCGTTAGTTTGATGGAAACGGGGCAGAATATACAGGGCAATCATCATTGCTAAAAAGGTTTTGCTAGAGAGTGAGATTGTTTAATGTTTCTTGTACGGTGGACAATTCTCCGCGCTGTGTCAATATCTTCGCACTGTGTAAAAATCTCCGCGCTGTGGGAAATTTATCTCCGTGCTGTGTAATCTCCCCGATGTCGGAAATTCTCCGCGCTGTTGAAGGGAAACCTAAGTCTAGGGAGTGTCACCATTTATCCCTTGTAAAATCCACCTTGAATAAAATGCAGCTCAAATTTGCCACATGTTTGCACCCGCCAGCGACTGCGGCGCGACGAAGGAGACTTTGAAGTAGACGACATTTACGAAAATAAACTCGAAATCCCATGGCGCGAAAGGGCTCATGGGAGGAGCGTGCGTGACGTCATCGGCGATACATGAGCGTGTGTGACAGTTAAAAAAACAGAGGATAAAAACTGCAACAAGTTAAAACAAATGCAGTAAAATACTGACCGACCAGCGGGAAATATAACACTTGCAAAGCACAGAGAATAAAAACGCAGACGTTTCGAGTGCGACACTGACGAAGGCACCGAAACGTCTGCGTTTTTATTCTCTGTGCTTTGCAAGTGTTTTACTTCCAGCCGGTCGGTCAGAATTTTGCTGTATTTGTTTTAACTTGTTGCAGTTATTATCCTCTGCGTTTTAGCAAGTATTATCTCTCGCTAGTCGACCTAATTTTTTACTGTATTATTTTCACTTGCTGCAGTTTTAGCCCTCTTTTGAGGTCGTTTGTAATTTTTATCGTGTGTGACAGCTTACCGTAGCATTGGAGTCTATGACTGTCTAGTATGCTCAGTGGAATGAAGAATGAATTAAGTGCAGTTGGGTGCAAAAACGACTAAAGACAGAACAAAAACGGTGTTAGTTTTTACCGTTTTCCCACAGAGCAGCTCCTTCGAAGACAGTGGCTAAAGAAAGTCCGGCGAGTCGGAGGTAATAGGGCCTAAAATGTTAAAAACTGTCAAGATACTAAGTTATGTTCTGCACCTTTCAAAGGTCTGCAAAATCGCCGATATAAACCGATAAATATGGGCAATTTCGGGACTACACCTCAGCCTAGAACGACTTCTTGCCTATCGTTTCTTGGCACGCTGAGAAATAGCTGATATTTACCCTATAAATATCGGCAATTCCGAGACTCTAATATCGATACAAGACGATCATACTAGATTTCCTTGCACTGAACTCGGCACGCCGAGTCTTCAAAATCACCAATATTAACCCGATAAATATAGGCGATTTCGGACTTTAACTCTAATACTAGACGATACTTTGTCAAATCGTGGGTAAATATCCAATGTATATCGGAGATTTAACCACCAAAGGGAGCATTCGTTTTTAACGGGGAGGGGGTCGGTGGAATTTGAGGGACAAATGAAAATGTAAGCTACCCCCCCCCTCCAAATCAAATTTCTAAATTTAACCCCCCCCCCCCATTCATCAATTGTAAAATGTGACCCCTCAAAAAATCATCAGATTTCGCACCCTATGGCCCTGGGCTGAAAAAATTAGGCCCTTCAAAAGTGTTTGCAAGAAAAAGAGTTACCCACCCTTGAATTTTCATGCACAAAAAAACAGCGACCATCCCCCAGATGTCACAGTCCGTATCAAAAATATCTTAATTGAATTACAATTTCCCATTTGACCTTTGACCTTTCAAAGAATCCTTTTTGAACTTTACAAATAATCACTGGGTTTTTCAGATCTGCTCCTTTAAATATAATATTCTCGTCACGTACATTTATATCAATTGTCAAACTTTTTTAAAACACTGATTTTAATAGCTAGTTTTGTATAATTGTAAAAAATATATTAAAAGTTTCCTCACATACCACAATTTAAAGAGAATCAACATTTTTGGTGACGTTCCAAAATCAAATTTCTTGCACACACATGAACTTGTAATCGCCCTAGTCTAATCAAGAACGTTAATGTCAATGATCAAGAGTCTATAAAAACACAGATTTAGCTAGTTTTGTATTTAAAGGAAATTATTCATAGCTTCTCATAGACTACTCATAGATTTTGTATGAAGGACCAAGTAACATTTCTGTGAAATTCAAAAGTCAAAATTTTTCCATAACTCCATACAAACCTTTGTAAAATTTGACCCCCTTCCAATCATTGATTGCAAAATTTGACCCCCCCTTAAAAACGGTTTCGTAAAAGTCAACCCCCCCCCCTGATTTCCACCGACCCCCTCCCTGTAAAAAACGAATGCTCCCTAACAGATCTGACCACCCGACTACTTCTGTCCCGGCGACTCTTAGTTCAAAAATAGCATCCATGGCCGATAGTCAAGAATCCTGCATGTTTTACATTATTAAATTTATTCATGCAAGAAATACATTTTTACATTTAAAGCATTTTTTCATTAAATGTCCACACGAAACTTCCTACACATAATTACTAGCGGAACTTCGTTGAAAGGACCGATCGGATAACATCGTCAGTTTCCGGGAGGGCCTTGCACGAAATACATTCTTTACATGTAGGCTTTAAAAATATTTACTTGACGATCGGGACTTGGACAGAGGACCTATCGGACATCATCGGGAGTTTTGGCTGGTCTTCCACGAAATACATTATTTACAGCGATAGACGATACTCATAACTGGATTGTCCATATCGAGGGTAAATATCCAATATAAGATTATATCGAAGATTTCATCACTTTACAGATCTGAGCAAGCACGACTTCTTCAGTTCGACCCCAACTTCGAAAAACGAACGATACTACAGATTTTTCAAATCGTGGTAAATACTTTCCGATATATATCGGGGATTTCGCAACCTTAAGATCTGGCCAAGCTCGCACGAAAACCAGCCTTACAAACAAATGAACATCGCGATGTAACAGTCTGTAATTAACATTATTTCTAACAACCACTCGGCTATTTACTATCGACGATGAACATTTTCTATCCTGTAAATATTTTCTTTTTTCTCATCAGATTTGTTACATATTTCATAATTTTCTCTGGTTGCACTCCTCGATGAAAGTCGACTTTAGAAGTTCGATATCGCGATGCTCTTTTGTTCATGTTGTTTGCAGGGCTGGTTTTCGCCCGAGTGCTCATGGGTGTAACCTCCACAAATGTAATAATCTCCACAAATGTAATATCAACCACAATTGTAATAAAATGCACCCATAAATGTAATATTGCCCATAAATGTAAAAAATTCAACCATAAATGTAATAAAAATACCAACCACAAATGTAATAAATGGTAACCATAAATGTAATAAAAAAAACACCCATAAATGTAATACTTATCAACCATAAATGTAATAAATCTATTTTGTCGTTGCAATTGAGGAATTAGCCCTTGAATATTGATCTATGTAATAAGGAAAGCAACTCAACACATTATTCATTTCTTAATTGTTTGTGTTTAGTGTGTTTTGCATATTTGAAAGTGTATTTTACGTTTCCCTATTTTGTGTACAAAGCTGATTGGCCATGGCTAGACACAGCTGTAATCTGAACATCAGTGCAGTCTCTACTCCAGAGTGGGGAAGACTGTATAACACTACGATCCTTTAACGCCGTTTTTTCGAAAATTGCCGTACTTTCGTAATCAATCGCCTCAAATTCGTCTTCAGTGGATAAATTGTGTGGAATAATCGATAGATTGTCTGTATTCCTATGTTGCCAAACTTGAAGTTTGTTCCTAGGATGCCAGGATGTCTAATTTTGTTCTACTGTGTTCAAGGTAGTGTTCGTATTGTTTTTTACTAGATTGAAATATATGTTCTCGTCAACATGTTTTGTGTCATAAGTTTCTGTTATAAGGTTTTATATTTCTCTGTTATTTGTTCTGAGTCATCTGTCATAAACTTTGTGTGGTATCACTGGTTGACGAGTTATTTTGACGCTTCCTTATTATGTAATTATCAGTGTCTAGAACTGCTGTTCCACTTCCATTATCTAACGGTTTGATCAGAACCTCGCCGTTTTCTGACAGCGTTCTCAAAGTATTCTATTCTGTGTTTCGGAAAGGAAACCTAGTTTCAGGAAAGTATGCAATAACAGTATACTAGTCTTATTAAAGTCATTATTTACTCAGGACATTGATAAACAAATGATCACATATGCAAGTTCAAGTTTATTACATTTATGGTTGAGTTTTATTACATTTATGGTTAATTTGTTTATTACATTTGTGGTTGCGGGTTGTTACATTAATGGTTGACTATTTTATTACATTTGTGGTTGATTTTATTACAATTGTGGTTGATATTACATTTGTGGAGATTATTACATTTGTGGAGGTTACAGTGGGTTGAATCAGATTACAACCATTTTCAGTAATATATATCGAAGCCACTGCAGTGAACTGCAATAAAACTGCTCGCACTAATTACGAACGCTTCCCCCGCATATAGGCCTAGAGAGAAAATTGGGCTCTGCGTAAATTTACAAGCGCAGCTAAGCACATCATGTACCTAAGCGAGGTGGGTGTGCTCGAAAAAGTAGATCAACGCAAGTTTTGGATTCAAAATCGGCTGTTTCGGCGGAGAAACTGCGGGCCGTATTTCCGAGGTGCTACCAGCGATTTTGTCTATGGCAGTCAGCCGGGCTATGGTGGGAGGCCGTATAACGCCGTAACACACAGCCATGCAGAGCTACGTTAAATGCGGCCGTAAGCTTACCCTTCTTTATATACACCCGTCGTCCTGACATTTGTTTAGCAGTGCTGTTTCGTTTATGAGTGTTTTCTTTCGCTGTTTTCGCATTCTGGTAGCTAGCAAGCATATAAAAACTGGAAACTAACACCGACCGCACAACAACTCCGTGGATACGTACAGCTACCCTGTATCCCGCACACGAGTACGCGGGTGCTGCCAATGAAAGCCGGTCAACAGCTGCAGCTGCGACCGGCCGCCCGTGCTGGGTGATCTCATTACCGTGCTCGAGCTTGACTGGTACATTTTATAACTAGCGAAATTTTAGTTTTTTTAAAATCTTGATGGTCGTAATGTGACGTTCATAAAATAATTTGTATATATATGACATCTTCACAATTTGAAAAAATGAAAGATTAAAGTTGGTGCTGTAGCAAAGCCTTTTTAGCAACATGATTGCCCTGTATATTCTGCCCCGTTTCCATCAAATTAACGATAGAGGGCGCTGTGGGTCAAACTCTGGGTCAAACCAGGGTCAAACTCACATGCAAGAAGGGTACCTTATCGAATATTAAATTTGTATAGGCCAGAAGGAATAAAAGCAATGTGCCCAATGATATAGTTGGCACGATGATAGCCCAGAACAGCTGAAAGATGACACATCACCTGGACGTGATTGGTCACGCTAAAAAGACGTTTTGACTTATTTGATTTAAAGTCTGGTGCCGTTGTATTGATATATATAAAAGAAGGATGTCGTGCATCTGCCTTCTGTTTTATTCACTGTGAACGTTTGAGGACTGGGGCATTGTCACGACTTAGATCATCGAAATTTCAAATCGAAAATGTCAAAACAAGTGTTTTAGAATATGATATATCAAGAATCACGACATCAGAAGGAGTGGACGTAATTTGTCACGGATTAATGTACTTAATGGGATGGACACATTTAAGATACATTTCTGGTTCAAAATAGAACTTAAACATTGAATAAAATCTCAATCTGGGTGAATTATTAATTGAAGCGTGCCATTCTTGTCTGTAACAATCTTGTAACCTTTGACAAAATAAAGTTAAAAATACTTCACAATTACCCACTTGCTGCTCAAACCAAACATAAGCAAAACCATACATATCTCATGAGCAGCTGTTTAATCTTTGTAGCCCAATTTGTCTTGCCCGCTTCATCCAATTTCCGTAACATATCATAGCATGCCTTTGGATACCGAGCATTGTCCATTCGGACTAATCTTAACCAATATGAAACACATCTCTTCATGTATCCGCAACTCAGAGGGTATCTACCGCATTCACCCAAAACAGCCTCATTATTTGCATTACTAGCAAGACCTAATAAAACTCTACAAAAACGGAAATGAACCCTTTCAATAATTGGAGAGTACTCAAATCGCCAGATTTCCGAGCCATAACAGAGTATAGGAACAATGCAACTATCAAAAAGCTTAAAAGCATTCTGGGTAGACATACAACCTATTTTTGTGATAACGATTTGAATTTGTGTAAGAGCTTGTTTTGCTTTAGTAACTAACTCTGTTTTAGCAGGTGACCATGATAGTCGTGATGATATTAATAGTCCAAGATAATTATAATGCTTAACACTAGTAATCTTACTTCCCATATAGACCCAGTTTTCATATTTCTTTAAAACGCCACCATTTCTGAAAACAATAATTTTTGTTTTATCAAGATTTACTCTCACACACCATTGGTTACAGAACAACTCTAATTGATTGACTTTTCGCTGTAAAGATATTGGAAGATAAGCATTGTCTGTAACATTATCAGCATACATAAGTAATCCCAAATTAGGCAGATCTTCATTAACAAATATCCCATCTCTATCAGATGCATTCATGTATGTATATAATTCATTTATAAATAAATTAAACAATAGAGGGCTTAGCATACAGCCTTGCCTTGTACCAATTTTACAATCAAAGTAATTCGCAAACCTTCATCGCACAAAACACAGGATTTTATTTTTTAATACATTGAACGTAAAACATGTAAAACACTGCCATGAAGACCATAGGAAATTAATTGTTGCCATAAATAATCATGTCGAACGCAGTCAAAGGCTTTTGAGAAATCAACAAAAATACAATACATTTTACCTTTCCTATTTGAAAAATACTTAGATGCCAAAGATTGTAAAGTAAAAATATGATCTACAATGCGATAACCTTTACGAAAGCCTGCCTGTGCTTCTGTAATCAACCCAGTCCACAAGACGGTTATTAAGAATTTTAGTGAATATCTTACCGGTGGTAGACAAAAGGGATATTCCTCTGTAATTATTGACGTCATTAAATGAACCCTTCTTGTGTAGGGGTAGATAATTCCCTTGCTCTAGGCTTTTGGAAAATATCCCGAAATGAGAATACCATTGAACACATTTCGCAAATGCTTTGAAATAATATTAACACTGTATTTAAATATTTCGTTTATAAAACCATCTGGGCCAGGAGATTTATTTGTTTTTAAGTTTCTAATGACAAGCTCAATTTCTTCTGAGGTAATAGGATAGTTGACAGAGACAGGGTCATTTTCGTTACAAAGATCAAAAGTTATATCATGTTTTGTCAGTTCAGCCTGTATTTGCTCATCAAACTGAGAATCACCTGATTACACTACAACAAAAAATAATTTTTGAAAATAATTGTACCATTCAGACGCTTTTATTTTGTAACTACGGGAAGAACCTTTCCCAACTCTGAGACGCTTAATGGTGTACCAGAATTTAGAGGAGTCATTGAGGCTTGACAACAAGATATTCTGTTGTTCCTGTCTATAGTTCTGGTATTTCTGTTTGCAAACATTTTTGTGTCGATTTCTAGCCGACACATATTCGTTTCGAACAACTGCACTGTTTGACCTACGAAATGCTTTGAGAAGGTCAAATTTTTGTTTACGTGAGACTTCACATTCTTCATCCCACCAGCTTTCACTTACATTTGAACACTTTGTACTTCTACCACTAGCTGTGTATGTCATATCAGTGGCAGCACGGGCAAGTATACTATTTAAAACATCCACAGCAGCATCAACATCACCTGTTTATATAACATTATCACATGAACTGGTCCGAATTCCCACCTGTGTGACATAGAACAGGACGGATAAGAAATCCGAATTACCCCTGTTGTACGTCATCAACCGGAACTTTTTTCTTTCACGGTACCGTTCATACATGCAGGCGTCGCGACACGAACAGATTTGTTGTGATCGATGCCGTGCTAGCTCGCACGTTATTTTTACAAAAAGGTGACCCGATAAATCCAGACATGGAAACATAGAAGGCATTTTTGTCCAACGAAATTTCAAGTAGCTAAAACAATAGCTTTTCCCGAGAATCGAATGGAGATACCGACGATCGTTATTTTAATGGCTCAGTAACGTCTCGGCTCAAGTCGAGTCGTGTGGACGTCGTACCTGGCGATCCCGGTTGGCGATAAAACCGAAACCTACACCTCAAACTGAATAAATGAGTATAGTATAATCTTCGGGAAAGCGACATAGGAGGCACAAGCATAATTCATTCGACTTACAACGATCAATTTCCTTAATCGCGCAAAAACTCCGTAAAGTCTCGCTCGGAATCAAACTTGCAGCGCGGCATAATGCTGTACGCTGTCGAGCTGTGTGCAGCGCTGTGGAATCCCATGTACTTCGAAAGTTGACTCAGACAACACTCAAAACAGAGTTTCCGTCAACAAAATTAGGATGTATCCATGGACGAGATATGTGTCAATGCAAACATCAAAGTTCGTAAGACGAAAACATTGATGACCGAGATCGGGATTGACGAGTTGACACCGGCAGAAACCGGTGACGGCAACGTTGTGGGCACAGACATGCAATGAGTTTGTCATCGAACGGAATCTTTCGCGCTCGCAAAGGTCGTAAACTTGTGTGATATTTTGAAAGCCACGGCATCTCTGAGAATGAGAATTACTGTTTCGATCGTGTCGTCTCATTTACTTCATAAATATAATTGTAAATATTCTAAGTAACTCTGAATACTATGGTTATCCGTCGCTAGCACGGTGAAAGCTATGTCCGCCGAGGCCAACTTGCCTTGGCATCGGTACAGCGCGAGACAATGATTGACACGTTCACGTGACCGAATCCGTACGTCTGGTTGGTGGAGATACTCTTTAATGTAGCAAATTTCAGCTTGATGGGATTTATGAATGAAAGTATCTCCTGGGTGACGGGCCGCTTTACTCTTTAAATGAAAGTAATCCGCGTAAGTAAAACACAAATCGCGACGAAATTCATGCAATTTGTTACGATAATTTTGATCCATCTACGTCAAAAGAAAAATAAGAAGACTGTTCATGTGATAAATATATAATTCCATGGTATTTTTCTCTGTTTGACGTCATCGTATACTCGTGTTTTTCGCGGAGCCGCACAACTTCTCGCCTTCGGCTCGAAGTTGTACGGCTCCGCGAAAAAAACCACTCGTATACGATGACGTCAAACAGAGAAAAATATCATCTGTTTATATAAGAGTATCAAGATTTTGAAAGAGAAAATCATCATTCAGTTATCTTAAAAACTCATCAACCAACTCGGGATTCCATTCATATTTTACCCGTTTTAAATGAGAAGCTGTATCGCTTGATTCAATCACTGGGGTGTTTTTAGGGAAACTAAAGTTACAATAAATTGGAAAATGATCTGAAACATCGGCAGAATCAACAACAAATTCTGAGACAAAAGAGAACAGTCCACTGTGTACGATGATGTAATCAACTAGGCTTGCCCCATTGGCTGTACAACAGGTGTAATTACCAACACAGTCACCATCAAAGCGACCGTTTAACATATGCAAGTTATAGGTACGACACAGATCAATAAGTGAACGACCAAAAGTATTTATTTGACAATCACACGATTTTCTTGGAATACAAAAGTTGTCGATGTCGTAGTCAAGAGAAAGAAACAAATTATTATCTGGATCCTCAATAATAAAATCTTCCAGATCTCCTGTTCTAGAGTTCAAATCACCCATTACAATTAAATCAAAATCTGAAAATGATGAGTGTAAATCAACAAGATAATTTTCTAAAATCTCTACTCCATTTACATCTTCGTTTGTATAACTTGATGAGCCTTGTGGAGGCAAATAAACACAACACAAAATTATATCTTTGATAGACTCAAACGCTTCCTTACGTATGCGTAAGAAAACTGCATGCTTGCATGAACAGAGTATCCGCTCAACATAGATACTAAATTCCAGAGTAACAAATACTGAAATACCACCGGGAAAGCGGCCATATTTATTATATTGTTCATTATATGTAGAAAAACATGTGTGTGTCGTCGATAAGAAAGTAGAAAATTCATCCACAGATTTTGCCCAAGTTTCACTTATACTAATGAAAGAAAATTGAGAAAGAAAACTTTTGAGTTTGACATTATTTAAATGTTGTTTCAGACCCCTTGCATTCCAAGAGAGAAACAAAATTTTGCTTCTTAAGGCTACATGGGCTTCTGTTTGGGTTTGGCCACGCCATTATAAAGGCACAATGTCATTTTTTGTTTCATCATATTTAAATTTTTGTCTATCAATAACTAGTTTATCATGGTTAAGAAATGCACTTTTTCCTTCAGAACGTGCTTAAATCATAAATGGGATTGATTTCCTTGTCCTTTCACGGACACTCGGTGAAAAAATCTTCACTAACCCGGAAAGATGTACCACGTAATTTCTTCCTTCCCTCATCAAGCACAGATGTACGGTGTTTATGGGATAGAAACTTAGCTATAATTGGTCTTGATTCGTTCGGTTTAGGTCGTACATTCAATCGATGGGCTCGTTCGATTATCACCATATTTTCATTAGCCGCTTCTGTGATTCCTAGTTTACCGACCATGAATCCACGGACCGATTTTTCACAATCTGACCAAGTCTCGTCTGGTGATTCGTCAAGTCCTTAGAAGATAACGTTATTTCTGGATGTGTGTGAACGCAGATTTGTACATTCAGTTTCGAGATGTTCCACCCTTTCCTTCAGTTCTTCATTTTGTCTGACAAGCAATTTTTGTTCCTTCTGTAGTTCATCAATATTTTTGTTCACTCCGGACATATCTCGTTTAATCTCTTTTTATGTCAGATCGAATACTTTTCAGAATATCCATTACACTTTCGTCATTATTTTCGCCCGGTGCCACGACCGTGACTTCCAGATCACCTGTCGATGATAGCTTTATTTGTTGGGCTTTGTGTCGACCCGGGTTTAGCTCTACGTCCCTGCCAGCTGAAGAAGGCGACTTATTACTGGCCGTAAATGAAGGAAACTTTCCACATTTTCTGAAAAGACACTCGCATAGACATGTCCAGTTTCCTCTAAGAGAAGGGAAGCGCAGAATACCGACGTACTAGTTGCATAACCCGTGTTCACAGATATGTCGCCAGGTGATATCACTGAATTACTTGTGTCAAATGGCGTACATTGCCGAGCCACAAAGACATCCAAGTTTTTACAAATATTGCTCGTAAGCGTTCCATAAACTAGCAAACCGGAACGTTCTAACAAATTTTCCCAACATTCTGCAGAATTGAGTATAGCATAGGTGCCACAAAGAATTGAATATGTGATGATAAAACAGCATGCCAACCTGTACCAAAGGTCATTTGCAGCAGACCACGTTGTCGTTGGGCTGTACAAGTGCGTTGATACAGGTCGCCAACATTTTGGTTGCAAAAAACTGCCAATTTTCGCTCTCCAACTTTAAAGAACAAAACCCATGGTTAGAAATAACACTGTTCTAGTTGTTAGACGTCTTTATGGTTGGACTATCAGTAACTGCTGTAAAATCATACAATTTTCAGGAGCTCGATATTCCACATTGACCACCACTAAGTGGCATCACGTGACCCCCAACTGACATATTTCAATATTTATTAAGGAACTCATTTCACCCGACCACAACTTTTAAAGGCTTCTTTAAAGTGTATTCCTCCATTCCTCCGATATAATCGCACATGCAACAACAACCTGGACATCATTAAAAACTGAAAAAGGTCAATTTTTACACAAAAAATTCAACACCAAGATTATAGAAAAACAGACATATCTCGTATCAGACAAGAAGTTAACCTAACAAACCGTCAGCTACACCGTATCAATAAAGATAAGAGGAATGATGTAACAACAAAAACTGGTTTACACAACGACCTGTAGTCATATCAAAATCATAACAAAACTAGCATCTCTCATTGATAAACGATTGCCACAATCAAACTAACAAGAGGAAACAAAACAATGCAGGCGACTGATGAAGGAACCGCACTTTGGTTCCGAAACATCATTTATTTAAGACAAATCACTCTAAAATATAACCTTTTTTCCCGGAGACTCGGGTCACATGACCAGGGTCAAAGCACTATGTCTCGCCATGTTTTCCGCTATCACAAAATCACACAGATCGACTCAGTATACCGAATCACTAACAGAGGTAGAAACGAAGTGTGAAGCTGCCTTCATTTTACTTTATACACATCATCACTGCTCTACAGACGACAGCAAAGTATTACCTTGTGGTCGTCACACTTGCTTATTTGTAACGGCAAATGTATCATCAACCTGAACCAGTCTCGCAAAGTTTCTGCTCAATTTTTATTTTTAATTTTCTGAACCGTTATTCTTTTCGAATATTACCGATGGAGCACTCATTTAGTTTTGTTTACATGATTATGGTTGGTTAACATACAAATTTATTAGGCTCGTGTGTGTGTGTGTGTGTGTGTGTTGCATTTGGTCAAACTCTCATTGTATCTCATGGCTTCGTAATTAAGCACGTGGCTGTGTTAGGTAAACATGTTGAAGTTTGTTGTAGATAAGTATTAATCTGCATATATACTTTCTTCTGTGAAAACCATCAAAGCTATATCTGGCGTTATGTTGCGTGTTTAACGGGCAATATGCCTTTGGGACAAATGTCTTGTGTCTCAAACGTTTACAATTCATTTGTTGTCTACTGTCCTTTGTGGATCGCTTAATAGACCGTCGATTAAGTAGACTTTTACCATTTTCGAAAATCAAGTTCAAAAATGGAATTTCCCCTGCTATAGTTAACATCAGGAGGATGGTCATTTTGAATTCCAAATGCTACTTATTTGGTTTGATTTAAAAAAGTAAAAAACATTTGAAGGCTCACTGGTGAATTTTATTGCTCTTTTTATGAAACATGGCTAAAAGCTTCGTCAGGAAAATTTCGATAAGGGTTTAGGTCTTTGATTGTCGATGGCTGTTTAACGTTGAGCACCAATAACATGGTTGTTTTAGTATCCTGTAACGCAGGAAGAGTTTGAATTGTCAATTATATATGTGTATACAATTTTTTGAAAGCCGTAAATTGACGTAATGTCTGGATTGTTCACCGTATATTCTATTCACAGGGCCAGAAGCTCCGGAAGATGTGGTCATCTCTTCATATGACACCACACAATCATGTTGAGTGGACAATTGAAAGTGACACAGTGTATGACCGATTTGAAATCTTTTATACAGACGAGAGCACCTCGAGTACTCAAACAAAGCAGGTCAATGACAAAAGTATAAGGTCTGCTGAGTTGACAGGATTGGTTTCTGGCGAGTCTTATGATATCTACATGAGAAGTTTCAGTGTAAATAAAGTTAGTGAAAACAGTACTACTGTCACCCAGAGAACTAGTAAGTCTGTGTAGATATCATAGTAAAAAATGATAAACAAGGATTTCAATTTTCTTCCCCATTTCTGCTCAACTTTTTCTTCAAAAGGCGTGTCAGATTTTCCTATGAAAGACTTCCTTTAGTTTTGTTCATTTGATTATTGTTGTTGAATACTTCAAGTTATTAGGCTCGTGTGTGTTGCATTTGGTCGATACCTCCTTTTATCTGATGGCTTCTTAATGAAACATGTAGCTTCTTTGGGAAAATAGTTGAATGTTGTCGTAGATTAATAATAATCTGCATATAGAATTTCTTAGTGAAAACCATCAAGCTAAAGCTAGAATTATGCCGTGTGTTTAATGAATAATATAAATTAGGGACAGATATTTGGTATCTCATACGTTTGCAATCCATTTCTTGTCTTCTGGTCTTTGTTGCTAATTTAATAGCTGATTGAGTAAGTAGACTTTTACCATTTTGAAAACCAAGTCCAAAATGGAATTTATTTTGCTATAGTTAACATCAGGAACTCCGTCATTTTAAATTTCAAATACTGATTGCTTGTTTTTTAAGCACGGACATTTGAGACAGACCACTGATTTTTATTCCCCCTTCATAATGAAATATTGCTCAAAGCTTCGTCAGGAAAATTTCGATAAGGGTTTAGGTCTTTGATTGTCGATGCCTGTTTAACGTTGAGCACCAATAACATTGTTGTTTTAGTATCCTGTAACGCAGAAATATTTTGAAGCACGTGGCTGTGTTGGGTAAACATGTTGATGTTTGTTGTTGATAAGTATTAATCTGCATAATATATATACTTTCTTTAGTGAAAACCATCAAAGCTATATCTGGCGTTATCTAGCTTTAACGGGCAATATGCCTTAGGGACAAATATTTTGTGTCTCAAACGTTTACAATTCATTTGTTGTCTACTGTCCTTTGTGGATCGCTTAATAGACCGTCGATTAAGTAGACTTTTACCATTTTCAAAAATCAAGTTCAAAAATGGAATTTCCCCTGCTATAGTTAACATCAGGAAGGTGGTCATTTTGAATTTCAAATGCTAGTTATTTTTTTTAAATTAAGAACATTTGAAGGCTCACTGATGAATTTTATTGCTCTTTATATAAAACATGGCTCAAAGCTTCGTCAGGAAAATTTCGATAAGGGTTTAGGTCTTTGATAGTCGATGGCTGTTTAACGTTGAGCACAAATAACATGTTTGTTTTAGTATCCTGTAACGCAGGAAGAGTTTGAATTGTCAATTATATATGTGTATAAATTTTTTTGAAAGCCGTAAATTGACGTAATGTCTGGATTGTTCACCGTATATTCTATTCACAGAGCCAGAAGCTCCAGAAGATGTGATCATCTCTTCATATGACACCACAACAATCACTGTTGAATGGACCATAAAAAGTGACACAGTCTATGACCGATTTGAAATCTTTTATACAGACGAGAGCACCTCGAGTACTCAAACAAAGCAGGTCAATGATAAAAGTATAAGGTCTGCTGAGTTGACAGGATTAGTTGCTGGCGAGTCTTATTATATCTACATGAGAAGTTACAGTGTAAATGAAGTTAGTGAACTCAGTACTACTGTCACCCAGAGAACTAGTAAGTGTATGTAGATATCATAGTGAAAGTGTAAAAAAAAGAGTTCAAATTTCTGCACAGTTTCTGCTCAATTTTTATTTTTATTTTTCTGAACCGTTTTTTGTCGAATAGTACCAATGGAGCATTCATTTAGTTTTGTTTACATGATTATGGTTGTTTGACATAAAATGTATTGGGCTCGTGTGTTTGTGTTCCATTTGGTCAAACTCTCCTTGTGTCTCATGGCTTCTTAATTAAGCACGTGGCTGTGTTGGGTAAACGTATTGAAGTTTGTTGTAGATAAGTATTAATCTGCATATATACTTTCTTCTGTGAAAACCATCAAAGCTATATCTGGCGTTATGTTGCGTGTTTAACGGGCAATATGCCTTTGGGACAAATGTCTTGTGTCTCAAACGTTTACAATTCATTTGTTGTCTACTGTCCTTTGTGGATCGCTTAATAGAGCGTGGATTAAGTAGACTTTTACCATTTTCGAAAATCAAGTTCAAAATTCGAATTTCCCCTGCTAAAGTTAACATCAGGAAAGTGGTCATTTTGAATTTCAAATGCCAGTTATTTGGGGGTTTTTTTAAGTAAGAACATTTGAAGGCTCACTGCTGAATTTTATTGCTCTTTATATGAAACATGGCTCAAAGCTTCGTCAGGAAAATTTCGATAAGGGTTTAGGTCTTTGATTGTCGATGGCTGTTTAACGTTGAGCACCAATAACATGGTTGTTTTAGTATCCTGTAACGCAGGAAGAGTTTGGATTGTCAATTATATATGTGTATACAATTTTTTGAAAGCCGTAAATTGACGTAATGTCTGGATTGTTCACCGTATATTCTATTCACAGGGCCAGAAGCTCCGGAAGATGTGGTCATCTCTTCATATGACACCACAACAATCATTGTTGAGTGGACAATTGAAAGTGACACAGTGTATGACCGATTTGAAATCTTTTATACAGACGAGAGCACCTCGAGTACTCAAACAAAGCAGGTCAATGACAAAAGTATAAGGTCTGCTGAGTTGACAGGATTGGTTTCTGGCGAGTCTTATGATATCTCCATGAGAAGTTTCAGTGTAAATAAAGTTAGTGAAAACAGTACTACTGTCACCCAGAGAACTAGTAAGTCTGTGTAGATATCATAGTAAAAAATGATAAACAAGGATTTCAATTTTCTTCCCCATTTCTGCTCAACTTTTTCTTCAAAAGGCGTGTCAATTTTTCCTATGAAAGACTTCCTTTAGTTTTGTTCATTTGATTATTGTTGTTGAATACTTCAAGTTATTAGGCTCGTGTGTGTTGCATTTGGTCGATACCTCCTTTTATCTGATGGCTTCTTAATGAAACATGTAGCTTCTTTGGGAAAATAGTTGAAAATTGTTGTAGATTAATATTAATCTGCATATAGAATTTCTTAGTGAAAACCATCAAGCTAAAGCTGGCCTTATGCCATGTGTTTAATGAATAATATAAATTAGGGACAGATATTTGGTATCTCATACGTTTGCAATCCATTTCTTGTCTTCTGGTCTTTGTTACTAATTTAATAGCTGATTGAGTAAGTAGACTTTTACCATTTTGAAAACCAAGCCCAAAATGGAATTTATTATGCTATAGTTAACATCAGGAACACCGTCATTTTAAATTTCAAATACTGATTACTTGTTTTTTAAGCACGGACATTTGAGACAGACCACTGATTTTTATTCCCCCTTCATAATGAAATATTGCTCAAAGAATCGTCACGAAAATTTCGATAAGGGTTTAGGTCTTTGATTGTCCATGCCTGTTTAACGTTGAGCACAAATAACATGTTTGTTTTAGTATCCTGTAACGCAGGAAGAGTTTGAATTGTCAATTATATATGTGTATAATTTTTTTTGAAAGCCGTAAATTGACGTAATGTCTGGATTGTTCACCGTATATTCTATTCACAGAGCCAGAAGCTCCAGAGGATTTGGTCATCTCTTCATATGACACCACAACAATCACTGTTGAATGGACCATAAAAAGTGACACAGTCTATGACCGCTTTGAAATCTTTTATACAGACGAGAGCACCTCGAGTACTCAAACAAAGCAGGTCAATGACAAAAGTATAAGGTCTGCTGAGTTGACAGGATTGGTTGCTGGCGAGTCTTATTATATCTACATGAGAAGTTACAGTGTAAATGAAGTTAGTGAACATAGTACTACTGTCACCCAGAGAACTAGTAAGTGTATGTAGATATCATAGTGAAAATGTAAAAAACAGGAGTTCAAATTTCTGCACAGTTTCTGCTCAATTTTTATTTTTATTTTTTTGAACCGTTTTTGTCGAATAGTACCAATGGAGCATTCATTTAGTTTTGTTTACATTATTATGGTTGTTTGACATAAAATGTATTGGGCTCGTGTGTTTGTGTTCCATTTGGTCAAACTCTCCTTGTGTCTCATGGCTTCTTAATTAAGCACGTGGCTGTGTTGGGTAAACGTATTGAAGTTTGTTGTAGATAAGTATTAATCTGCATATATATTTTCTTTAGTGAAAACCATCAAAGCTATATCTGGCGTTATGTTGCGTGTTTTAACGGGCAATATGCCTTTGGGACAACCAAGTGTGTCTCAAACGTTTACAATTCATTTGTTGTCTACTGTCCTTTGTGGATCGCTTAATAGAGCGTGGATTAAGTAGACTTTTACCATTTTCGAAAATCAAGTTCAAAAATGGAATTTCCCCTGCTAAAGTTAACATCAGGAAGTGGTCATTTTGAATTTCAAATGCTAGTTATTTGGGGTTTTTTTAAGTAAGAACATTTGAAGGCTCACTGCTGAATTTTATTGCTCTTTATATGAAACATGGCTAAAAGCTTCGTCAGGAAAATTTCCTAAGGGTTTAAATTTTCGATTGTCGATGACCGTATTACGTTGAACAACAATAGCATGGTTGTTTAAGTACCCTGTAACGCTGGAACAATTTGAAATTGTCAGTTATATATGTGTATACAATTCTTTGAAAGCCGTAAATTGACGTAACGTCTGGATTGTTTACCATATATTGTATTCACAGGGCCAGAAGCTCCAGAAGATGTGGTCATCTCTTCATATGACACCACAATAATCACTGTTGAGTGGACAATGGAAAGAGACACAGTCTATGATGGATTTGAGATCTTTTATACAGACAAGAGCACCTCTAGTACTCAAACAAAGCAGGTTAATGACAAAAGTAAACGTTCTACTGAGTTGACAGGATTGGTTGCTGGCGAGTCTTATGATATCTACATGAGAAGTTACAGTGTAAATGAAGTTAGTGAAAACAGTACTACTGTCACCCAGAGAACGAGTAAGTCTATGTAGACATAATGGTTAAAATTTAAGAACAAGGACTTCTATTTTCCTCACCATTTCTGCTCAATTTCAAGAGCAATTCGAATCATGTTTTCATTTTTTGGAATGAGACGTGCGGACTCTATGCCAACTTTGAGATCAGTAGTATAGGTGAGGCGTACGTCTTTTGTTTCCAACATTTCGATCACACTTAGAAGGTCTCCCTCAGGACCCAAAGTAGCGCGTATTTTCTGTCTTACCATTTATTTCATACAGGCATTTAAAGGTATCTTCATTCACGCTTTCTCCTTACTTCTGGTATAAGTGTTATAGTGCTTTTTGTTATTGTACTTTCATTTAGTACCAGCTACACCCGAACATTTCCGCGTTACGAACACAACAGTTACATCGTTACTGGTTGAATGGGATAAACCGATGGGGAACTTCGAAACGTATATTATAAACGTTGACTTTGTGAATGAAGAGCGAGACAAAACTCTGGACAACATCCATATACCATTGCCTGATAAACATGACGAAAACCCAGCCTCTAACATCACCCGCCTGGATCCATTCACCGAATACCAAGTTACTCTAACTTGCGTAAGTTCGGAACCAAGCAAAACCGAGAGTGTTCCTACGTACACGAAGGATGAAACTGATATTGCACGTATGTGATACTTCTTTTTACCTACCGCTCTGATGTTTTTCTCACAAGAAGATAAAATATGGAAAAAAACCCGAAAATTGCTATATATGGTAAAGAAATATAAGCACAAACTATATATATATTGGAGATGAGAAACATGTTTATCAGCTGTTTATGTATTGCTTGAATCGGACTTCACGTTTCCTGCTAAGATATTTATACAGCAGAGTGATAGATATCAGCCTGTTATCATTCTTTGTAGCCCCTCTGCAATCGCATGTGCGACCATCAAATGACCCAGAAGACAGGACAATGACTACTATAATAGTTGAATTCACCGAACACATTTTCAAACACAACCATGGTCCAGTACTTTATTACAGTGTAATTGTGACAGAAGATAACGGCAAAGGTAGGAAATCAAGATTTTTCATATGAGTGTGCACATGTACATAGAGTCGGATTTTGATAGATAGACATAAAGATACGTCGGATAGATAGATAGATAGATAGATAGATAGATAGATAGATAGATAGATAGATAGATAGATTGATAGATAGATAGATCATACACACATACACACACACACACATACATACAAACATACATACACACATACATACATACATACATACATACATACATACATACATACATACATACATACATACATACATACATACATACACACACATACACACACACACATACATACATACATACATACATACATACATACATACATACATACATACATACATACATACATACATACATACATACATACATACATACACACAGACACACACACACACACACACACACACACATACACACATACATACATACATACATACATACATACATACATACATACATACATACATACATACATACATACATACATACATACATACATACATACATACATACGTCCGTCAGTCAGTCCGTCTCTCCGTCCGTACGTCCGTACGTACATACATACATACATACATACATACATACATACATACATACATACATACATACATACATACATACATACATACATACATACATACATACATACATACATACATAGTATTATTTTAGTGCTTGTACTGTTCCTGTCGCTCATCCAAGTTGCAGTAAGAGGAACTCCCTGTGTCGAAGTTTTTTTCAAAATAATGCATTTTTTAACATGTAGCATCGTATTACTTCCATAATTAATTGTAGATTGTTTTTTACTTATGTACGACACCAATATAGGGAGTTATGACGATTATCAGCCGGAGAGAGGTACAGACCCCGATCCACAAATGAATACATGGGCTCAAGCGCAGAATAGGATTATGAGATATCAAATAGAAGAGAGATATACATATCCATGGCCATTTAAAGGTAATGTATGCGAAGAAATCAACCGAAACCCGGTTCTGGCAGCAAAACTGGGATGAATTGTACCATGATACTGATATTTTAAAGGAATAAAAATATATACTGGCTTTTTCTCAGTAACAACTTTCATGATTGGTTTTTGCACAAATGATATCGTCTTTCAAGCAATTGATTACAAAATCGTTGTTTCAATGATACATAAGTTAAATCAGATGTTTTAAAGTATTAGGCTTTAAATGTTATAGATATGTGACAGTATCAATACGTTGTTCGTTCTGAGTTTTCTTTTGATGTGAATTTAACTTTGCCTAGTTTAATGCTTCCTTTAGATGACAAGAACCTACGGGAACAGTCTACCTCTTCGATATTTATTACAATGGGAGAAAATGCTGAATGTGACGTTGGTGATTCTGAGAATTACTGCAACGGGCCATTGAAGACAGGAACATTATATAGGTGAGAAGGGAAATTCAGAATGCAAAGACATTCGTCTCTTTTGTATGACAATATCAAGTATAGTGGATGATCAATATCCCTCCTCAAAACTAACCTGAACAACACAAAACACAAACAAAACAAAACGACTCCAAGAGGATAGCATTCGAACAGAAAATTACCATGACCATCATAACTGTCAAACGACTATATAAATATTGAAAGGTGCAATGATAAAGTCCGCTCACTCATTTAATACATAACAATTGTTTCCATTTCTTTGAAGTTTGAGGAAGAACGCGCCTCAGGACAGATATTCCGACCCTCAAACTTTTACAATTCTCTTCTGATCTACCACTTGTGATGGTTCATTTCAAAGCTCTTGATGTAAGAAAAAATTTCACCGGCTTAGTTTTTTCGAAATTCGAAAATTTTATTTTTCTCCATAGAGTTAACACAGGGATGGCGGCCATTTTGAATTTTAAATATCGGTAATTCCTGGGTTACTTGTTTCTCTAGTTATAAAATTTACACAGTGACCCCCGATTTTCATTCTTGATTTGGAAAGAGAATGGTTGAAATATCCATTAAGGAAAGTCCAAGCAAAAGTGTAAGTCTTTCACTTTCGAGGCGCGTACTACTTTAACTGTGTCGAAATGGTGGTACCAACTGAAAGCTATCACAACTACGTACATTTTTATCAAAAAGTTGCATCTCGGTTTCAGGTATCAGTTCCGAGGGTACACAGAAGGCGGCTACTCAGACACGGAGCTTTCAGAACCAATCGTTATCGGTGAGAGAAATAGTACTAGGGTCTCTTGAATAAGCAAACAATGGAACGATAGTATCTGGCCAAGGGTACAATGTCGACTTAATCTGTCATCGTTTCTGTTTCATCCATACCTTTTTCGTCTTTAAATTCTTTAGCCCCTCCACAGTCATTTCAAGTATTATTCAATATACCGAATATGTCATGATATGAAGACCGTGCGAGAATTTTCTGGTAATGAAAGTATAAAGTAACTCGTTATAAATCTCTGCATTCAAAGATGTCACGCAGTTTAAGTACTCTTTGCTTATTTAACCTGCAATATTGTATACGGAAACAAGCGATGACTGTTGGTATAAGTGTCCCTCCTGCATAAGGTCAAGGTAATTCTTGCTGCTATAATTTGTACATTTGCATTAAAACAGGCGTGAACCATGTTGATCAATGTCAGTAGCGGTATTTTGATTTTGCGGAGTATGTCATTGTGGCCCAAAGTTCACATCAGTATATGGTTGCTATTGTAATACCAGAAGGAATTTCATTAATGTAGTACAAATTATATATTTATCGCCTTTCCTCCAAACCAGTCCCTGTGTCTGACCTAACATGGCTATGGATTCTTCTCGGCGTCCTTGGTGGACTTCTGGTCGCTATTCTCGTCATTTTTGGTGTCATCCTCTTCTTAAGAAAGTATCTTAATTGGTTCAAGAGGAAAAGGTGTGAAAATTCTTTATTTGAATTTCCACAAAATAAGTACAAGGCATTGTCATCAAGCTTTCAACATAGAAATAGCCTTGTTAGTCTAATACTTGTGTATTGTAATTGTGATGCATTCCTGTGATACTCTATAGCACGAACATTATCAAATAATGAGTGCACGGTCTTAAAGATTAAATTCAACTTTCCAGTATTTTTTGCTCTTTGTCTTAGATCACACTTGAAAACATTTAGCACATGTAAATTTAAAATTGTATTTGTTTATTTTACCTGAGAAGAGCCAGACCAATTCAACCAAGACAAACTTTTATGAAATGTCATTATTGCAGACACTGTAAGCTTATGCATCATTTTGTGTGCTATTGTCAGTATTTTTAAATGGGAAAGGTGGAAAATCATGACGTAGATTGAACCTATTATATGATAAAGGACAGTATCACTAGTTTTATGTCAATGATTATACTCTATGTCGTCTTTGCTTCTATTATCGGCAAGTACGACATTTATTCTAAACATTTAATCACCTTCAATGTTTTCAGTCAGTGATAAGAGGTTCACTTTTAAGTTTCCTAGTATTTTTTTTCATTTGCGCTTCATTTTAGGGATTCTTCGTTGGCTGGAAATGAAAACCCCATGCCAGTAATAGAGAAAGAACAAGAAGGAAGCAGAAAGAAAAAGCGTAAGCATTCAAAGTAAGGGAGGCATTATTAGCGATCACTATTACAATTTCGTGGACACCATAATTTTAAACGAAAATTGCAATGTGTCGGATGAATGATTTTGATAACTGTTCAACAAACCAATGGACCATTTTCTATCACCTAATGAAAACACTAAAATTCGAAAAAGAAGTTTCAATTTATTTACACTATTCATTCCGGACAAAACTGTATCCATATTAAAAGTGTTTGCAATGACAATACAGATGTATAACAGTCTCTTTGTAATTGCTTTCTATTTCAGCCCAGTGAAATTTTCCAAATATGAAGATTACTTCAATACTATGAGCGCCGACATGGATTTTCTCTTCTCTGAAGAGTATGGGGTCAGTATCATGAGCTAGAAGACTTTAGTTTTATATTATACAGCAATGGCAATGTGAAGTGGTCAATTCTTTCTTCTGTGGAACATAGTAAATTTTGAAAAGTACTTAAGTACGCTGATATTCAACACGCCAAAAAGACATTCTCAGATATATTTCTTTTGCTTTCATGATCCATACAGGAACTTCGTGACGTTGGTCGAGATCAGACCTGCGATGTATCTGACTTACCAAACAACAGAGGAAAAAATCGATACTCGAATATCGTACCATGTAAGTTTAGAGAATTATTTATTTAGCATACAAGAAGAAAAAACCCTTACAATGTATCGGTTAATATTTATGAAACATTCATGACCATTGTCTTATGTTATTTTTTTTATTTTATACAAGTTGTTTAATAGGGGTAGCGTGGTAAGCTTAGCTAAAGATGCTTATCTTCCGCAGGGCCCAAAAACCCCTCAAAACCAACTAACATATTGGTGGCCAATATCATATTTATCACACTGATGAAAGATAGGCTTCAGCACATGGTCAAATGCGGTCTCTCTCTCTCTCTCTCTCTCTCTCTCTCTCTCTCTCTCTCTCTCTCTCTCTCTCTCTCTCTCTCTCTCTCTCTCTCTCTCATGTATGTGTGTCGATTCAGGCAGATGTGTACATTTCACAATGTTCTAAAAATTACATGTCACCGCCCTAATGAAATACAAATACTCAAATTAATATTAACAGATGACAGGACGAGAGTTCTGCTTTCAATCCAGGGGGACGATGAAACTTCTGATTACATAAATGCAAATTGGATCCCTGTAAGTACCAAGAACCGTAACCTAAACGTGATTATTCCTATGGCAACTGTATTTCGTGGCCTTGTGAAACAATTAATTCATTTTACAGGTACCAAGTACGCATGTCTTGGATGACATGCCATGTAGGTGCAAACTTCAGAGTAAGGCAATACCCACATGGCATGTTTTTGCACCCACGTGCCATTACTCATTTGCGCGCGTACTGCATTTTCCCATGACACCTCAAATTCAGGACAATGTAATTGTTATTGTGTCAGACGTGAGCATATTACGGAAATTTGATCTGCTCGTAAAGACAGGCCATGTGTCTCATTTAATGGTAATACTTTCCTTTTTACGACAAATGTTGTTTTGTTTCTATCTTATACCTGACGTTAAATGTGTTGTCTTTCTTCCAAGGGCAATAATTCCCCCAAAGAGTTCATTGCTACCCAGGGTCCCATGCCAGAAACAAAAGATGACTTTTGGAGAATGATCTGGGAATACAATGTGAAGACCATTGTGATGGTTACACAGTGTACAGAACGTGGAAAGGTAATATTTAGGGGGGGGAGTAAATTGTGCTATACATCATCTAACAAATCAGATAACAGATCGTTGCCTTCACTTTGGAAGCAGCTTTAAGTAGATAATCTGTCAATTAAGCAGCTTTCTAGGGATAAATGCATGAATCAAAGACTTTTGTTTGAATTTTTTAGAACGCTAGTCATTGAGATAATGGTACAATGGACACCTAATTAGCAGGCTAGTGCAAACGATGTAAAGGATGACAAAATAAATATATTAAACATGTAGATCATTTTCGCTGTCATCGCAGTGAAAGTTCATCATGATAGTTCCGATCGAGTATATCATGGAATGTTAATTTAGGCAGTAAAATCATGTGTGACAAATATGTTTTAAAAACTGTTATAATAATTGGAAATGTTTGACCATAAAGTTACCGCTAATAGGGTTTACTGACGTGCCTATGATTTTGCTTTCGTTTTTCATTTATACCTAGAAGATCAGAATAGTTTTACCGAACGATCAGTAATGACCTCCGCTCGAGAAATATAGATATCTGTAAAGGATATCTCGCTTATCCATTTTAGGAGAGAAATCCTTAACAAACCAAGACAGTCTGAGAGCCGACTCGCTCGAATTTATGGATTTACCTTTTGTCGCAGTTCACAACACTTTATTTTTTCGTGTATCAAACTATTTCCTTTTCTCTGTTCTTGTCTACTCTATAGGTGAAATGTGACCATTACTGGCCTTCCGACAACAAACCTGCGCATTACGGTAGTATCAAGGTCAATGTTGTAAGCGAGGAAGTATTTTCAGAATGGACTTTGAGGGCGCTACACCTGGAAAACGTAAGCGAATATAAGCGAGAGCATAATTATTCATGTTTTATTAAAATGCAGACACTTAGACGTAATTAATGGCAATCGAGGGTATTTGGTATCGGATAAGAGAAATATCTGGCATTTGACGAGTAATAATCACAAAGCGAAGTGAGGTGGACGTTTACGGTCATGCAAAAGTTTGAAATGCTTTACGATTGTAATAATAGATATGGCTGTAATCATGTTTCCTTCTCAAAGTAGTTTGCGCCTCGAAATTGAAAATCGTTTGCTCAAATTTTCGGTAACAGAACCTCAAGCCATTCCCTTTTGAAATCAAGAATAAAATTCTGGGGTCACAGGTCAAATTTTATACCAGTAGTAGCAAAACAAATAACAAAATACATAACTTAATATTTACCGACATGTGGAATTCAAATTAGCCATCATCCGTGTGTTAATAAACAGCTACAAATGGTATACCGACAACGTAAAGTAAAGGTTTGAGAGTCTGAATATCTCTCCCCGAGGCGCACCCTACCTTAAACAAGCTCTTCTCTCTTCGTTTACTGGGAGAGCAATTTTGACAAGAGGCAGCGACCGAGACTTTATGTGTACTGAACTCTTGGAATATCGAACGTAGCCGAACTTTAGAGGCAACAACTTCAGTGAATCAAACGCTTAGACTTACAGTTTGTCAAGTACTTACTGTCTATTTCTTTGAAACGTAAAATTACATGAAAGATCTCAGTAATTGATTGGAACGGAGAAAACGACACGTCGTAAGACAAAAAGTGCCGTTGACGTGAAAATTTATTTGCGAAGGGTATGAAATTGTGCAATCTATAATGGCTAGACCTACTGAATTTCCTTCCCTTGATGATTTTATTAGCGGTATTAAAAGTAAAAGGAACATGAGGTATGTTTTTATTTTACATTATAATTAGGGTGCCATAAGTAAGCGAGTTCGCCATTTCAACTTCACGGCTTTGGAAGACCATGCTGTACCAGGGGCTACCATAACTTTTCTGCATTTCATTAGTGCTGTGCGAGAACAAATTCCTGATGATAACACGCCAGTTGTGGTTCACTGCAGGTAGGAACAGTTATTTTTAGCTCCACTGTCAGCGACGTGGAGCGTATCAAGTAGGCTGATTTTCCGCCGTACATCGTCCGTCAACAATTACCTTCTCCTCTAAAACTGCAAGTCCGATTGCTTTGAAATTTTATATGCAGTTCACTTTTGGTGACCTCACTTAAGTTTGTTCAAATCGTGGTAAAGTTTGCATATTTGTATTTAGGGGCATTTTGCTGTTTTTTGTAAAAAATCTCTGAAACCGCGAATCTAATTGCTTCGAAATTTGATATGCAGTTTATTTAGGGTGACTTTAGTGAGATATGTTCAAATCATGGTGAAATTTGCATATTTGTATTTTTAAGGCAATTTTTGTCATTTTTGGTCAAATAATCTTTAAAAATCCTCTTCTTCAAAACTACAGGTCAGATAGCTTTGATATTGTAACCTACTTCTCTAGGGATGATCTATTTCAGATTTGTTAAAATTGTGCAGAAATGTGCAAGTTTGTATTTTAAGGCCACTTTTGTCATTTTTGGTCGAAATGTTTTTCCATCAAAACTGCTTGTCTGACAGTTTTGATATTGGGTATACATGTTATAGGGATGAGCAAAATGTAATATTCAAATTATACAATTTTGTATTTTGGGGCAATTTTTGCCATTTTTGGTCAGAAAATTTGATTCTCAAAAAACTACTCGCCAGATAGCTTTAGTTGACATGTTACTAGGGATGATCTCAATGTGATATGTTCAAATAATGATAAAATCTTCAATTGTGTATTTTTGCAGCTATTTTGCCATTTTTTTGTCTGGCCACTGAAATGAGCTATCAAAGATATCCACCTTCTTCATCAACACATGTGTAAAAAATGGTTATTCTCGGCATAACACAGCTGAGCTATATCGGCCGCTAGGTCGCTTATTAGGATAACCGATAACCTTATCCTTGACCCTTTTGAAGTAATATGTCACAAGGTATTTGTCACAATGACTGTAAACTGATGCAGTTTGGAAACCTTTGGGACATACCGCATATCGTACTTTTCTCGCCTAGCCACAACAAATCGATTAACACTTAAGAAACAACACCTGATTTTCATTACGTTTTGATTTTCTCTCTGGTCAAAATTACACTCCAGTTCTGGTGTTGGTAGGACGGGTACCTTCATTGCCCTGGACAGACTGATTCAGCACATGCGTGATAATGACTATGTTGATATCTATGGTATCGCCTGTGAGATGAGAATGCATCGAATGTTTATGATTCAGACAGAGGTAAGTTGTGTTTTTATATATTGGATCATGAAATAGTTCTGCAATACCGCTACTGGCACATCTTAATGGTACGTGTCGAACGGCTCATGAATGACGCTCGTTACTGGCACACCTTATTCCTGCGTGTCGGACGGCTCATGAATACGACACTCTTAAAAAACTAATAACGGAAACTTAGACTCCGGCGGTTTTTTTTCCCAAAATTCAGCAGCGAAGCTCTTAAAGAGGCTGCACTCCATAAAGTTTCTACCCCGGATACACTTTTTGGCGCAATTTGGTCGATAGTGGTACAAACTTTAAGGGGACTTAAGTTACTTACGGCTCCATGAAGTCATAATACGCTGTTGTTTTAGTGGATTTCTTTCAAAAATAAAAAAAAAAACAATGTAATCTTTAGCCCGTCCAGGATAAAATGTGGTAATCCGCGGAATAAGCGACATATTGCTCATATAATATATTGTTTTTCAAACCAATATATTAAACAAAATATCAAAACCTTGTCGTTTGCAGTCTCAGTACGTGTTCATCCATCAATGTGTTGCTGACTTACTACGTGAAGAAGTGGGAAGAGGCGAAGACAACTTTCCCCCTCGGTAATTCCACGAGCACACCTATGGCAATGTGCCACCAACGGGGGCAGCCAGGCCGGATATTATATCGAACTACGGTATCTTAAGATTTTGTCTCTTCCTAGCTATATTCATTTGCTGCGTTCATGGTTTTCCGGGTTTGGGGTTTTTTTTTTTGGGGGGGGGGGGGGGTGGGGATGTTTAATATATAACCATTTAAGCAAAGTGTTATCCTTTGCGGAACATACTTATGCCAATTTTGTAGCTATCTACCTGCCATCAAGTTCGTTTCTTTGGGGAATGCCTTTTCCCGATAACTGCTGCAAATATACGCTATTCTTGAATATAATATGATAATTTGGAAAAATGGAGCGGCGCAGCTGAACAGATTTGTCTGACATTGCGAAGTCATTACAAAGACTTTGTATTTATATATCGCCATATTTTACTTGACTGTGTTTGTATGCATCATGAGAGATTTTAGAGTGTTCACTCCGTTGTCAAAATTATTTTAATAGAAAGGGCAAAAGCCCCTAAATTCATGCCTGTTGATGTGCGTGGAAATACTCTCTGGGATGACATAAGTATAATCATGTTTGTTTGTATGCAGGATTGGGAGATTACTAATATCATATTATTGATTGAAACTCATTGTGTACTGAGTAGGCTTATATTAAGTAATTTGTTAACTTTGTCAGACATGGTACTAGTCGATGATGGGAGAGTCGGTGATGAGGCAGACGAGAACAGAGCAACGGACAGACTGAGTGGCGAAACTCGAATAGGACTACGAGACGAAAACGCAGATAACTACTCGCTTCTGCCAAGTGACCAGCACGTCTATGAAGAAATCAATGACGACCAAAAGAGCAGTCGTATCGACGACTGAACATACATAAATTCTTTATTGATTGGAATATTGGACAAGTGATATATATATATATATATATATATATAATATATATATATATATATATATATATGTGTGTGTGTGTGTGTGTGTGTGTGTGTGTATATACCAATTATTTTAGTTTATATTGTATGAACATTTATTCAAGAGATACCGTTCAGAAAAAATGCCTGTGATAAAAATATATAACACATGTTAGTGAACAAGGGTGCAAGTGATACGTTTAGTTTTGTGGTCAATTTGCAGGATATCATTATTTTCAAGTCATTACATAAATTTGTCTGTGTAAATTCAATTACACAGTGTTACGATGATTCACTTTTTGTACGCTTACTTAAATATTTTTCTAGTCTTTCGTATACTATATTCTCTTGTAAGGAGACATCATGAGTCTCACTCTTAGGGCAATCTTAAAATCAGAAGTGTTTGGTACATCATGTAAATCATGTTTACAGTGTTTCTGTTGACGTTAAAAACAAAAGAAACGAACTATAAAATCAAGTTGGTTTATTTGTAATGCTTACAATAAATCGTGCACATTTGATGCCGATTATTACCGTGTTAACGTATTTACTTCTGACGTACACATATTGCAGTTTCCTTTCAATTTATATATTTGGTTCGCAAATTTTCAATTTCTTTGATTGTTTGTCTGTTTCACGAGCTTTTCGTTCAGTGATGTCATATTTCTCCTTTTTAGAATGTATTCATGTTTAGTTGATACCAATCAAACGAATCTGAAGTATGCCAAAACGGGCGTGCAATTGTTCAGTTTAAGTTACGCCTGAAGTTAGAAAATATGTACATCATGTGTGTTATATTTGTAACATGTAAAATTAGATTAAAACAGCAAGGTTGAAGTCGGCAGGTGCTTGTGTTCGTAATCCCTCACTGCAGTGAAATATCGCCCAGGTTATACAACGAATATAAAACTTGCCGTGCTATGATGAAAGAAAAGGTAATATCCTTTAGGTGGTATGCGCTCGAAAGTGAAAGACTTAAACTTTTGCTCAAACTTTCCTCAAGGAATATTTCGACCACTCTCCTTCAAAATCAAGAGTAAAAATTGGGGGATCACCGTGCAGATTTTGGTACTAGAGAAACAAACTACCCAAGATTTACCGATATTTGAAATTAAAGGCGGCCGCCATCCCTGTGCTTAGTCTATAGAGAAAATATAAAATTTTTGCTTTTTGAAAAACTGAGACGGTGAAAAGTTTTTTATACCAAGAGCTTAAAAATGATCCGAATTAAGTGGTAGATCAGAAAAGAATTGAAAAAATTGTGAAATTCCGAATATCTGTCCCCGAGGCGCATTCTACCTTAACTTACCCTAGTTGGATTAGCAGTTTGACACAGTAGTCATTTATAGGAAGAAGAATTTGATCAAATTGAGTTAAGTGTAATTAAAGTTTGGTTGCAAAATGTATAACACAGTTGATTCCTGTTATTCGTTTGAAAGAAAGGCGAGTGGATATTCATTTTAATGTTTTAGCTCACTTCATTTCCATTCGAAGTCAACATTATTTTCGCCTGTTCGGTGACTGTGACATGTTGACAATAACAGTGGCAAAATAAAGAATGAATCTATCTTAACAGTAAGCAATAACCTCCGCCGCAGGCAGGTATACACGAGACTTCGGTGCAATTTGCAACATGTAACTCGAAGCGATAGGTGAGTGTTATATGGCGGGAATTATACAAAATCGAGTGAATACCCAACTGTGGCGGGGGTTATTACAATTATATCAACTTGTGTGACTCTGTTGTCGTATTTGTGGATTATCGTCACTTTAAGCCGCAAATGCAGAAAACGGACACCTGAGAGATTAAACGTCGGACCTTCAGCGCCCAAGACCGAGCGTTTTTAACAGTCGGGATTACGTTGATGAAAAACACAAACAGTACGCGGACGACAAAAAGTGACGGATGCAAATATGGAAAAGTGCCAAAAGTACATTGAGACATTTCTAAAACGAGGATAAAAGTTTACACCCGTGTTTGCAAAATACTAATTATTAAATTAACCATTTATTTATATATTTTATGTATTAATTATCCCCAAAATTTCCCTGCAAGGTAAATGCCCTTCCCTTTATTGGTTTCCGCATTAACCCTCTATGCTGGTTAAATTAGGGGCCCTTTTAAGCACTCCTAAAACAGTATTTTAGCATCGGTGGAATGAGCTTTCGTCCAATCAGAATGGCGCATGGTAACATGGTATGATATAGAATAATATTGACACTATATTTTACCACTGCAAATCCGAACAACGATGCCAACTCTTGATAACGAGGTCATCTATGCAATATACGATAGATGGTGTTACCACTGTGACTAATATAGGGAAAAAAACCCAGGGCCTGAACAACTTTGAGAACAACTAACTGCGGTGCGTTTGGTTTATTTGAGAACACTATCTTTGTTTTCCATTCAGGCCCTATAACTGATTAGAAAAAGGTCCGGGATGACAATGTTTCTGTGCTAAAGCCATTGGGATACAAAAGTGAAGTGTCTTTTCATCATAATGTGACAAAACGTTACCTTCTCCCTTATCGTGAAAAAACACGAGTTTACAGAAGTGGTTATGTCTACGTTGGCTGCTCACATTATTCTGAAAGTCAGTCAATCCAATTATATCCTCCGTAATTTTGTTGAGTGAACAAAGCAGGACAGGTGTCAAACGCCTAGTGACCTTACAGGTTGCCAATTCCGATATACTGTGCAAAATGTACGTGCGTTCTCTGCAACACCAATATTGAACAGACGTTGTAATACAATGGCAATTGATACTCAACATACCTTGTCCAATCCCTTTTAATCTTTTGACCGGTTCCCCCCTAAATATATGCATTTATGATCACGTCATAATGTAATCAAATTACTGCACATTTAGGTTGCCACAGTCTCCAGTTCAAATCACCACAGTGACATCATAAAGTCTTCATGCCTGACACAAGATTTCACATTTTGTAGTCGTTATGCTTATTTTGAGTCGTCTACAAACCAAAGTCTTTACATCAAAGGTTAAATGCACTATTCAGTGAAAATATAGTTACAATAAATTTATACTTCGGTTTCATTGCAAGTATTAGTTGGCCAAAAGTCGAAGTACATGTATCGGCAAGTTGTAGATTATGTGTCATATAAATTCCACAAAAAGGGTTTTATATCAGAGAGAGAGGGGGGGGAAAGAGAGGGTAAGCAAATATAGAAGCAGACAGGCGAACAGACAGATTGAAAAGACATGAATAAAGCGAAGCAGATATGTAAGAGATTTTGGCAGAAACCGGGTAATGTACGTAGCGGTAAACATAATCCGAAAAAAGGACGCAAAGATTAGAAAAAACGTAGTCATAAACACATCTACCAGGGCAAACAAGTCAACCAACATTCCAGTGTAGTTATAGACTGACAACGAAACGGGACTGGGGTTATAACAACCTATATATTTTATTTGTTCATGATACGCCGATAGAAATGAGCCCAGTTGAGTGTATGATATATTATTAAGGATAGAAAATGCCGGTATATATATATATATATATATATATATATATATATATATATATATATATATATATATATATATATATATAGGAGGTCTGCTTATCAGCGGCTACGTTCTGTAGTTTCAACATGACTGTATTTCATATGCATTATCCATAAATACCTTGCCTAACCGCTAAATTCAATAGTGTCAATGCAACTGAGAGGCGAGTATAATTTTGACAAAATCTTGTGCGATGTAATTTTACAGCGTCTCGGGAAATAGGACATTCTGTTGCACACTGTCATGTTATATGTATATTTTTATGTCTGCTTCTGTAGTCTCAAGGTAGTATGAACCTCCAAAAGTTCTTGGAAACTCTTGCTCAATTCAAGTTAAACCATTCTCTTAACAAATCATATAATAATAATCAAGGGTCGTTAGAACAGACAGTCAGAGTGGTCGCCTGACCTGTTTTAACTATGTTGGAAAACTGATATGGGAAAATTAAGACGGTTAAAAATTTCCTTACGAATCATTATTCGTGTACAACCTAACAGTGCAGGTTTTGACAAATTAAACTAAAATTAGTTTAATGTGTTAATTTCCATCTGTTATTTCCCGCATGACCTTTTAAGTATTCTTTGTATTTGATTTTGATGCTGGTGCGTCTTTCGTCCTTTTTTGTTGATTCTTGATTCTAGTGAAGGGATCGAACCAAGTATTTTATTGTCAAAAACACTGCATCGCCCTAAGTAGACTGAAAACAGTCGAGTTCAGTCACCTTAAGTCGGTATTTCGTCCTAAAAGTGCACTACTCTCTCGGCCTGTGTCAATTGCATTCGGTTGAAAACATCCCATGCCATTTTCTGTTCTTAAAATCTCTTTTTAAAAAATCATTGCCTAAAGTGTCAAGGGTGGCAGAAACAATGTTGCACGAGAAGACGCAAATTGTAAGAATATCTGATGTAGTTTTCAACTTTGTTGAAAGTTCCCCCAGTATCTGCAAACTTGCAAGGTAAAGTGATGATATCATTCCTCCCCAAATTTACAGAACATGACAACTTTATACGAAAACCTTATTGTGATGTCATAAAGCTTGTTTGTTTTTGTCCAAGAACAAGTCAGAAAAGGGCAAATGAGCGAATCCAAAAATGTTATTAAACGATCAAACAGTATTGACGCGTAATGTTTCATACAACTGTTATCCATTACCCGTTGTTTATTGGAGAAGACACACCACTTTGCAAAAGTGGCAAATCTCAATGGGCCATGGTGATAATACTTTTCGTTTATCCTCTTAGAAGTATAGAAAAATTGTCCACTTTGTAACATAATAAATCACCCTGGGGTCCCAATAAAGTTTTGTAATTTTCCCTTTGCAAAAAACAATAGATCAACTACCATGGCAGTAGCACGTACGTAACGGCACTCAAGGTCCCCTAACACCTGTGTTGGTTTATTGTTAGGTGCCATATTTAACTCATGTTGGGTGTCAAGATATGTGTCACATTCCCACTGCTTGACAGTTATACATGCATATATGATCAACGATATAACATCTGGCCGTCAGTAGAAGTAGGAATTTCTCAGACATTTCCCACACTGGCAGAGCTTTAGTGACCTTTCCGACCAATACGTTGCTGCTGGACACCTATCAACTTTATCTTTTCACGAAGGCGGTAATCATTTACACTTTTTAATCTATGCTAATCCATACGCAACCACGGTTCAAGACTTCGGTCAATAAATAATGACTGGTTTGAAAGAGGGCTAATAACCGATCTGAATTTAGGAGGTACCCCGCCTAAGCTTTGATTATCCGCAATATCTCAGTTGCCATGCCCGTTGGACTTGAAGGCAGCTTACCCGTTTCCTATACTGCTATCATTCTTAACTTTTAGAAGTTAACGTCAACACGAACAAACATAAACGGAAATGACTTTGACGGACAATTACCATATTTACCCTAGGCCACGGATTCGGCTACTCCTGCTTCTGTTGAGCTTGACGGTAAGAGTTAGTTTGTGCTGTTTGTGTTAGTATCGATGATGTATACCTTTTACATTTTGATCGAGGCAATACTGTGTCGTTATGCAACATTAAACAGATAAGGAATCTCGCGTCAGAAGTTGCGTATATGTAGAAAGAATTGGTTAACCGAGACAACAAGGATTTGCTGAACAGTATCAAGATTTGTGATTTACCGATCTTCGTGAAGCTTTCACGGTATCTCATCTTATCTATCAATCTTGATTTTGAAAGTGAATGGTGAAAGATTCATTCAGGAAAGTTTGAGCAAAAGTTTAAGTCTTTCACTTTCGGGGCGCATACTTTCTTAACTCGAATAAGCGGTTCCAATAAACTGTAAGTAACCAAAGTAGCTGCCTTTGTTCACAGCTCCGTCATTTCTGTATTATCAAACTGAATGTTCCTTTTTCAGCACTGCAACATTTGCTATTGGACAACGTCAACTATATCAAGTACCGTAGATCCTACATATACAGCACCAAGTAAGGGCTTTATTGTACATTCCAGATGGTAGTTCATATTATAAAGTGGATTTTTGTTCAGAAAATGATCCCTAAATGAAATAGAAATTGCAAAATAATTATATTCGGACCGAGCCAATATGGATTCAAGCAGTAAATCGACAAAATGTATATGAAATAAACATGATGACCTTTGAGATCAATAAACATATATTGCTGCAGAGAGTCGATAAGAAGTGTGTTCTTGGGTTGTTTAAGGTGACCTAAATAGAAATAGGCACCTTGGATACTCAGTAGGAAAGATGACCTGAACATATTAATGGTCAGTTTACGCTCAACACTCTAGCGCCAGTGATTTAGGTAACTATAAATTGTGCAGAGGAAACAGCGAACAAGCTTTCATCTTCCGTCATGTTATATAACACATATACAAATGACGTTTTGTATAAAATAAAACAAAATACATATCATGTTACCAACGTAAAAATACTTAGGCCTATCATGCTACCAAATATCAAGAGTTCGTACTGGTTACTATGAACGATTGCTTACTTTTTACTGAAGAATATGAACTCAATGTAAGCTTAATGAGGCATTTAATATTCTGTTCCATACAACTGCCTATATATATATATTGACAATTGTTAAAAATCTCATGGTATTTATTCAGAGTCATCATATACTAGATACGTACGTGAGAGTTCATTGATGTTCTGTGGGCTACAATCTTTCTGAAATAGATTCTAAGCAACAGGTCGCAAAGCGTACGTGCAAGCAATGCATTTTCGTCGTGCGCCTATCTAGAATCAAGATTTCACATGTTTACACAAACATTTCAATATTTATCAGCAAGCTGGGATAAAAGTAAAGCTTTCAAATTTAAGGGGTATTTTTATAATTTATACTCCGGTCGTGGGTATATGATAAATTGGCTTTAAGCAATAAACCACACCGATCGAAGGTATACCACGAGATTTCGACCATTTAACAACATATATGCACGACCGATAGCGAGTGCATACATGGAGTCAAATTCGAGTGGTTTGTCCCGTTGTTGGGTGTGATTTATTGTTATTATATCACAGTATATCGGAATTCTGACGTGAAACGTTGAAAAAGGAAAGTTTGTCTAGCCAAGAGCTCGCGCTCGTTACAACGTTAACGGGCTATATCGAGAATATAGCACGGTTATTTTCACGTCTCGACCAATCAGATATCAGTTTTTGCGTTATCTATATATTGTTGTGATCATAGACCCTCAAGAAATGTATCGAGGGTCTATGGTATGATATAATACTATATATATCCTGTTCCTTGCGTCGTATCAGCATTAATGTCATTTGTGTTGCGTCAGACACTCGATTCCTTCCGTGTCTGATGCAACACAAATGGCACTCATGTTTATACAAGACAGGAACAGGAGATATTGGGTACTGTCTTCAAAATATTTTCTGGGCTTCATATTTTATACTTAACACGATACGTACATAGAAACATACCCGGGACTTCAAAATCTTGCGATGTGGTGAAAATGTAAAGATTTTAGAAACTTATTTCGAAATCTATAGGACAAACGTTCTTCACATTTCTTGGGCGTTTATATATGATAACATATGATATATGATATGAGTTACCATTTTAATCTATAGCTTACAGGTGGTTATTATGGTGATAGCACAGTGATTTCTTTAAGTCTCCTAACTTGAATTTTCAAGCTTTTGACCGACAAATAGCATTATGCCACGTCTAATAGATAATGCGTAAAGTAGACGATATTGAACCTATAGTTATATAATTTAGGTCTTTGCTGAAAGAGACTACCCAAACGTCAGGGATTTTTCCATCGTTAATTGCATGATGTTAGTGTGCAAAATTACTAGTGTTATAACGTCATACAAGTCTTAGTAAGATCACCAATCAAACGATGAATCATTGTCATTTTGAAAGTGATCAGTGGACTTCACAGTGACACAAATTAGAAACAACTTATTGCAAATAATTGATTCACTTGTATGATCATAATTGATTGACTTGTGTATAGAGACGATACTTCATTAATGCAAGACGGGGCAATATTGGTTCAAATATGGCTATTTCTGTCGAGAACATATAATGTACATAATTTAAACAATGGTATTGCTTTTATAATATTGTCTTTACTTTTAAATCTCCAGGCAATGTAATGATCATATCGTGGACAACAACAACAATAGGAGTTGGTTGGACCCATGATAAATATGATGTAGACATGTACAAGATTACCGCTACCTGTGTTTCTGCTGAATCATGTGAAAATGGAACAGAATTGTAGATTTTTCCGCATCTTTTGGAACGGTCCGTTATTTAACACCAGGGGCAGAGTATGAAATTATCGTCTGGGCTTTATATATCATCGGTTACCAAAGACCATCCCCACCGGAGAACAAAAGAACAGGTATCCAATTTTAGTCTATTCCGCTTTTATAAAAAATGACTAAAAAAACTAGTTTTTTTGAAACAATAGCTACATCTTTAATCTTTGGAGAAAAACGGTAAACGAATGACTCTTATTAGTATCAAAGAAATGCTTTAACTCATCTTTATCGTTCAATGGCGTCACTAAATTCATGCCATTATGATAGTCCCATTGTTCCTTTTGAGATGAAAGAGGGTTTGATTATTCATTCGACTTTGCGGCACCTACAAGAAGGTTTGTACATGGGTAAATCAAAGTATGTATTTCATTACTTTCCTTGACTGAAATATGGTGACCGCATAAAAGTCCCTCTGTTTGTTTGAGAGCGATCGTGATATGGTCGTGACATCAACATTTCATATACCACCTTAAGATTACCTTCGATTTATTATCCTTTTCATAGATCCAAATACTGTTGTTGCGCAGGCCGTCATTTCACCGAACAGATCCACTGATTCTATCAAGATACATGGGAGCGACCATTTGGTCTCATTTCAAGTTATAGGATTGAGTGTATTAGTTCAACAGAAGGTGATCCACACATTGCCCAAAACCTGACCTCTGACACTACAGAATACACTTGCACTGGATTGTCGGCCGGTCATCTGTATACCATGTCTGTTTACACCGTAAGTGGCACAGGAAATGACGATGACAAGCTAGAAAGTGAACCAGCATCGAAAAACAAGCGAGTTTGTAAGTTATGGCTGTGTTCGTTTCCACAGTGTTTTGGCGTCATCGCAGATTTTGGCATTTGTTTTATAATAGTGTCTTGGAATTATCTAGTATTAGGGTTACAAATTCTTTATCAGTAATTTGTTTATCATTGTTTTATTTACCGTCTATTTCGAAGTGTTGAATAATTTTACGTAACTCTAAAATACAGTTAAACTCACGTGTGTGCAATGGTGCTGGATAATTTAGCGCATTGAAAACGGAAGTATGTTTTGTCTAGCCTTTAAATGGGTTTGTCGATGTTTACTGACCTTTAGCGACACTTCGTCTTGTTTCTTGTTGTTCGTTAATACCAGTAACATAAGGATTGCAGTTCCACTATCGACGAAGAAATACATACATCGTTTTGTAGAGATTGGGTGACCTTGTTTTTCTGATTGCCAATGACACAGCGCATGCGTACACACAATATGAAAGGATAGTAAAGAAAGATAAACTGTAGTCATAAATGAGAAAATTGATGGGTAAAGCCTAACTAATCAATTTTCATGGCGATATAATTCTACATTATTTAACTTTTAGAGTCAATGATTTTTGCATCAAATAGAATTTCCCTTGCTTGGTCGTGGAAACACATTCTGATACGAACACGATTGGAACTAATTGGGATAATTGGATTGGCAGAATTTCTCAAGAATTTTAGAAATTTCTCTAATTTTACACCATATTTGCTTACCATCTTTAAAATTTTATACACAATTTACGATGCTGTTGAAATCTTATGAGTAAGAATCAGATCATGATAGTATCTAATGCAATATTGTTCAAAACATATGAACAATATTCACATTTGAATGAAAACTATGAGAGTTTGTTTGTAGTTTCTTCATTACTGAAACACTAGTAATAATGTCAGTTTGTCATTTTTCCTCGACCAAAATGAAGCTTTTCGATTGATTTACAGTTACGTCAGTCAGGGTCTTTTAAAATGTGCCCTGACTCAATTTTATGTGTATGCAGCCTTAAATTCATGAAAAAGTCAGGGGCATTTCAAAAGTGCCCTGACTCAAAATTCGTCATTTATAGAAATTTAAGCATTTTGTCTCGTTTCTTCAGTACATTTACACAAAAATGAACTTATTTTCATAAAAATGAAAGAGGTCTGCAATAATCGTTGTGTTTTTGTTGTTTTGTTCGATGAGAAAAATATTTCAAATTTTACACTATTCTATCATTTTGTAAAATTTCAGCTGTAAAAATTTCGATTTCGTTACATTTTCCTAATAATTACTCTCATCCAATTTTCCCAAATTAGTTCCAATCGTGTTTAATTTTGTCTGTTTTCTATAGATCCGAATGTTGTTGTTGCCTTGACCCTCACTTCACCGGACAGATCTACCAATACTATCGAGGGAACATGGACACGACCATTTGGCCTCGTTTCAGGTTATAGGACGGAGTGTATAAGCTCTCCAGGAGGTGCTTCCCGCTTTGCTACAAACCTGAACTTCGGATACTATATCACACCATTGCACTGGATTGTCGGCCGGTCATCTTTATACGATGTCTGTTTACACCATAAGTGGGACAGGAAACGACGAAGACGAGTTAGAAAGTGAACCAGCATCTGAAATCAAAAGAGTTTGTAAGTAATGGTTTTGCTCTCTCCTGCAGTATTTTGGCGCAATCGCCGATTTTTAATTTTGCTTTTGTATTAGTGTCTTGAAATTATTTCATTTTAAGATTGTCAGTAAGGAAATTGTTTTTTATTAGTAATTTGTCTTTTCATCATTTTTATATACGTTCTTTCTCGAAATGTTTCATAAATCGTGCATGAGCTCTAATGAAACATTGGTTTGGTTTAAATTTGGTTTAAAACATATAACCTTTAGGAATGTGTACTGGTGCTGGGTAATTTGGTGTATTGAAAAGAAAAGTATGTTTTGCCCACCCTGTTAATAGGTCTTGTCGATGCCATGTTTATTGACCTTTAGCGACACATCGTCTTGTTTCTTCAAGTTGTTGTTAGTACATTACCAGTATCATAGTTGTAACCATCGCAACTCTACTGTCGAGGAAGAAATAGGTCGAATAAATGACATATTCACCCAGTAATTTGGTTACATCGTTTTCTAGAGTTTAATAACCTTATTATTTTTCTGAAACGTTTCAGAAAAAATATATTGATCATTATTATTATAATCCTCCACCAGAAGCTAAGTTTACTGAATTGCTTACCCATGAAAATGTAGAAACGATTCAACGTTTAGCTGCTTTTATGTTTCATGCTTTCAATATCCGAAATCGTGTAAATGAATTGAATATGTAATGTACTGTGTCTTATGTTTACCTTTATCAATCCTGTTAATGTAATATGGGCCGATGGTCTTGAAATACCGAATAAACCAACCATTACCTATTACCTATAACCTTATTGTTCTGATTGCGAACCACACGATGTAAGTGTACACATCATATGAAAGGATAGTAAAATAAGATAAATTGTGGTCATAAATGAGAAAATTGATGGTTATAACCAACAAATTTTCAATTGACGATATAATCCTACATGTTTTAATTTCTAGGTTCAGGATTGGTGCACTAAGTAGTAGATTCCCTGGCTTTGTCGAGGAAAAACATTCTGATATTTTCTGTTGTTTTCTATAGATCCGAATGTTGTTGTTTCATTAGCCGTCATTTCACCGGACAGATCCACCAATTCTATCAAGGGAACATGGGCACGACCATTTGGCCTCATTTCAGGTTATAGGATTGAGTGCATTAGTTCTACAGGAGGTGATGGACACAACAAGGATCTGGATTCTGATACCACAGAATACACTTGCACGGGATTGTCGGCTGGTCACTTTTATACGATGTCTGTTCATACCGTAAGTGGAACGGGACATGACGATGACAAGCTAGAAAGTGAACCAGTATCTGGAGACAAACGAGTTTGTAAGTTGTAAACCTACCTTAGGAATATGTAATTTTTGCTGAGTAATGTAGCATATTGTAACAAAAGTATGTTTTGTCTACCCTGTAAATGGCTTTTTTGATGCTTAATTATCTTCAGTGACACTTCGTCTTGTTTCTCGTCGTTGGTACATACCAGTATCATTGTTTCAAACATTGCAGCTCCATTGTCATCGAAGAAATACATCCAATCAATGCAACATTCACCCTTTAATTCGGAGTACATTGTTTTGTAAAGATGAGATAACCGAATTGGTCTGATTGTCAATGACGCAACGTATGCCTACATGCAGAATGTGATAATATTCAAAAAAGAAAAAAAATTGTGGGTATCAGAGAGAGAATTGATGATTATCGCCTATTTTTCATTGACGATATAATTCTACATTGTTCAATTTGTAGATTTCAGAGTGGCTGAATTAAATCATTATTTTCCTCCCTTGATCGAGAAAAAAGACATTCTGATAATGTTTGTCTGTTTCCAATAGATCCGAATGTTGTTGTTGCCTTGGCCGTACATTCACCGGACAGATCTACCACTTCTATCAAGGCAAAATGGGTACGACCATTTGGCCTGATTTCAAGTTATACGATTGAGTGTATAAGCTCTACAGGAGGTGTTCCTCGCTTTGCTCACAAACTGAACTCTTATACTACAGCATATACGTGCACCGGATTGTCGGCCGGTCATCTTTATATGATGTCTGTTTACACTGCAAGTGGGACAGAAAACGATGATGAAAAGTTAGAAAGTGAACCAGCATCTAAAGTCAAACGAGTTTGTAAGTAAATTGTTTCTCCCTTCTGCATGAGTATACACTTGACTGCAGGTTCAGAAGTTTTTATGTGTATTCTTTTATTAGAGTACTTGTGCATTGTTATTCTTTTTTCACTATATTTGACTGTAAGGGACCAAAGGCAAACAGGGATGGACTCTAATGGTTTCGTTTGAATTCTACTTCTTCTCCCATAACTTTTCTTTCGTCCTAAATCTGAGAAGCTATCACTCGTATCACTACGAAACGCACAACTTGTTCGGGGTTAGGGAGAAGTAGTGTGTGGCACACCTTGACTTTAACTGATTACATGACCTTAACGGCTATAATATTTTATGAAAATCAGCAAAGTCAATCCTCTGAATAACTACAGGGCAAACCCTATGCAAATTTCTTGTGAAGAATGTTTCCTTTTTTGGTAAACTAAACTTTGCAGATGAAATCGCGAGCGGTAACGTACCTTTGGCCGCCACATTGGATTTTAAAATTCCAATTTAATCAATAAAAATTTTTCCTCCGCAACCACAGAAATACTAGAACTGTAATTATACACATCAGCGTAAGTGGGAGTGCTTGCTAATTTCAGTTAGTCATGTGGTTTTTATGGCCATATACGATTTTTAACTGATTAATTTGTAAGTTAAGTCATTAATTAATTAATTACAATCATGCTTGCCTCCCCAATAACGCTGCTTGCTGCTTTTACTTATCAATTAATAGTCAACTATCTAATTCAGTGATTTTAGTTATTTATTTATTATTTATTTATGTATTTAATTATTTATTTATGGTTTTTATTGATTGGTTAATTTATTTATTTACTATTGCGAAATTTTCATAATCTTGCATAAATTCTCATGACAAAGATAATGTGAAATGTCTCTTGATTATCCATTGTATTGAAAAGGGGTATGGGTCCCGCTTTTGAATAGGTCTTTTTTGACTTTTATTAAACTACAGGGTCACATTGTGGTGTTTGTCGTCGTTCGTCTCCGTGGCACAGTTTTACACTTTGCAGTTTCACTGTCAACAGAGTAATATTTCTGATCGATGCGATCTTCATCCTTTGTACATTGTTTTGCACGGGTATTATTCCTTTATTGTTCCGATTTCCAATGTCATGAAGTTTCCATACATAAACCAGATATGAACTGTAAATGCTCACGTGTTCCATTATATATTGAAGTTATGTGTAAATTTGAACCTTTTCCACATGTTTGCAACTTCATTGAAAGTATTATGATCAACATAATGAACAATATTCATCACAGATTAACTTTATAGGTCATTAAGTATTCAAATACGCAATTAGCTGAAATAGAAATAGTTAATTTCTTTGACTGCTGTCATTGTATCACCACTTTATATAGCAAGTGTAATTGCCTTTGGTCAAGTCCTTCAAACTATATATTCCAAACTTTGAAAGCTCATTAGATATGCAAACTATAAATTAGCTGACAAGAAAACTTAAGTGCGAAATGACTTCTAATATTGGTATAACCTGGTATAATCATAAATGTACATAGCATGTTATGCCAACTTTGATCAAATAAATCCAAGTATATATCCCTTATTAGGAAAGTTCATTAAATACACAAATTAGGAATTGGCTGAAGCAAAAATGCTTAATGCCTTTCAATAATGTTAGCCTGCATAATAGTATCTTTAACGTATATAGCAAGTTTTATCAATTTTGGTCATGTAAATTCAAATATATAACCCTAATTTCAAAATTCATTAAATATGCAAATTAGGAGCTGGATGAAGTAAAAATGCTTCATGACTTTCAGTAACGTCGTATCATAGTATCTTTATGTACATAGCAAGTTTCGTCAACTTTGGTCTAGTCAATACAGATAAATATCCCTGATTATAAAAGTTCATTAAATATGCAAATAAGGAATTGGCTAATGTTCAAATGCTTAATGACTTTCAATAATGTTCTATCAAAGTATCTTTAATGTACATAGCCAGTTTCGTCAACTGTGGCCTCGTCAATTCAGATAAATACCCGTAATTAGGAAAGTTCATAAAATATGCAAATTAGGAATTGGCTGAAGTAAAAATGCTTAATGACATTTAATAATGTTCTATCATAGTATCTTTAATGTACATAGCAAGTTTCATCAATTTTGGTCATGTAAATTCAAATATATATCCTTAATTTCAAAAGGTCATTAAATATGCAAATTAGGATTTGGATGAAGTAAAAATGCTTAATGACTTTCAGTAATGTTAAATCATAGTATCCTCAATATGCATACCAAGTTTCGTCAATTTTGATCAAGTAAATTCAGATATATATGCCTAATTAGTAGATTTCATTAAATATGCAAATTAGTGATTATCTTTCACGTCACCCCTTAATAACTTGCACAGCTGATATATCTTGATGTTATCAACATTTGTAGCAAATCTCATCAAATTGTGTGCAGTCGTTCTCAATGTATAGCCGTTTTTTTTCTAAAATCATTAATTATGCAAATGAGCAAAAAGTAAGCAAGCCACACCCACCAAACACTAATCAGTTCTTGCCATTAGCAAACTAAATCTATGTACCAGATTTGATTCTGATCTGATGAGCCGTTTTTGAGATATTGAGCACACAGACAGACAGACAGACAGACAGACAGACACACAGACAGACACACAGACACACAGACAGACAGACATCGCTGCGACATATGCTCACGTGTGTCAACACGTGAGCAAAAAATGAGAAGCTGGTGCAGAAAGATAAATTGGGATTGATGACAGAATTGGTGTTTATAGCCTAACTAATTTCCAATGAAGATAACTTTACCTGTCTTCCATGAGAAGCATTATGAGTTGCAGCAGTGAATTGTTATTTTGTTACTTAACTTGGTTGAGAAACCCATTGACTGATATTTTCGTCTGCTTCCTATAGATCCGGAGGCTGTTTTGGCCTTAACCGTGACTTCCCACGCGAGATCGACGAGTTCCCTTACTGGATCATGGACAAAACCAACAGCTTGATTTCAAGTTACAGGGTTGAATGTACTAGTTCAACTGGAGGTAATCCATATGAAGGGGAATATCTGGACTCTAATTTCGAATATGACTGCACTGGATTGTCGGCCGGTCATCTTTATACGATGTCTGTTTACACCGTAAGTGGCACAGGAAACGGCGAAGACAAATTAGAAAGTGAACCAGCATCTAAAGTCAAACGAGTTTGTGAGTAATGGTTATGCTTTCTCCTGCATATTTATTTGAGCCATTTTAGTTTAAAAAGTAAATATTATTTTATTGAATATTAGGTTTCTAGGGCGGCGTTGCTGTTAATCAACACCCTTTACTATAAAAGCAATATTTTTTTCAAAAAGCATGCTATGTCTCAGTTGGAACTAGACTGAAAATTCAACATTTTTTGAGTTGTCTATTCGCATTTTACATGGTATAACTGACATTCAAAAGTGATTAAGGCTGTGATAAGCATAACATAAATTACTGTTAAATTCAAATGAAAGACTGTTGGTGGCAAACAAAATCGTTATTTTGTTATATATTATTGAGCAAATGGAATGTTAAAAATTTTACAAAATTTTGGCAAAGCAAGAAAGTTGTATTTTTTCTAACGTTGGAAACTGAAAAAGGAAGCCAGGAAAGTGGTATTTTTTATACATTTGCATACTGATAGAAATGCATCAACGGGAGTCAATATGGGGAAGGTTACATCGGCATCATTGATAACACCTTTCAGAAGCGCTTCGCTAATCACGTGCAGTCGTTCCATAACAAAAATTATCCAAATAATACTGGTCCCTTAAGACAAGGACAAGGTCTTTGACATATTATGGTCAATTATTGACGAAGCATCAAGTTACTCTAACATAAGCAAGCGATGTAATCTTTGTACATCAGAAAAACTATACATTATCAATCCTAACAAGTCTACGCTGTTAAGCAAACGCTCTGAGTTGGTCTCAAAGTGGCGTCATCAAAACAAGTATTATTCATAGAATTTCAACATCACATAGAACTATAGTACAATGGTACGTCCCAACATTATAACAGTATTCTGACGATTGCTAGATGCATGAAACTTAAGTAACAGATATAATTACTTTGTACTTGAAGTAATTTGCGTTATGTTTCTGAAACCCAGATTTTACTCATTGCATGGTTTCTGTTATGTATGTCATATGTATGATAAGTGTATGATAAGGTGTATCACATATTTTGCAGCAAAGCTTGAACAAAAAGTGTGTATTATGAGGTTATTACGAAAATACCGCAAAGGATGCACGAGGGCATTGGCGCAGCGTATCGCCCGACGCGTAGCGGAGGGCGATGCGCAGCGCCAATGTCCGAGTGCATGCGGTATTTTCGTGACAACCATATTATTATACATCTTATATTCGTGACTGGGGCATCAAATTGCCAGAGTAATGACCGTTTTCGTGCAATGTCAACAATTTTTCTTCCGATTTATAGTGCAAGTGTGGAACGCTATCTAGGACTTGCTTCTGCAAGCTCTGGATAGTGTGTGTACACTACACACGTACGCGCAGATACAGCTGCAGGTGATGGGGCGCCTTGAAACCGTAGGTGTTATATATATAATAATATATATATATATATATATATATATATATATATATATATATATATATATATATATATATATATATATATATATGGGAATGATTGTTCAAATGTCATTACTCATTTCACAAACAGTAATAGTCCGGCAGCCAGTGGGGTAAACCTTGCTTTGTGGTCTTAAGTTTTTTCTTGTGGATTTCGTTTGTCAAGACCACCACAAAAAGAAATATAATTACTGGCCCTCTGTCAGCATTGAGCAATTAAGAAAATTAGCATAATCAAAATGGCCGCCAGCTTATTGCACTTTGTATGAGAAAGAAGACTCAAATGGCTTTATACATACTGTAACTTTGTTTTTCTCGTTTAATCACCAAGCAGTTGCTGACGGCAAACTAGAACATAAATATTGTCATATATTATTTGAATGAAATGCTAATTTGCATAATTTCAAGATGGCGGCTAGCTGTAAACATGTCCGGCAGCCAGCTGCCAGTGGGGTAAACCTTGCTTTGTGGTCTTAAGTTTTTTTCTTGGTGGATTTCGTTTGCCAAGACCACTACAAAAAGAAGTATAACTACTGGCCCTCTGTCAGCATTGAGCAATTTGAGAAAATTAGCATAATCAAAATGGCTGCCAGCTTATTGCACTTTGTATGAGAAAGAAGACTCAAATGGCTTTATACATACTGTAACTTTGTTTTTCTCGTTCAATCACCAAGCAGGTGCTAACGGCAAACTGGAACATAAATGTTGGCATATATTATTTGAATGACATGCTAATTTGCATAATTTCAAGATGGCGGCCAGCTGTAAACAATTCTTTGTTAAGCGTAACTCTACATTATTATCATTTACTGTACTTCGTGCAGTTATTTTAACACAGTAGGTTTTACATCACTGTTTTAATAGTTGCACGTACATAAACTTCTTTTTCTGTTGCAAAGTTAATGTTCATAATCAGACATGTAAGCAGCCGAATAGTTAAGCCTTCGCCCATTTTCGAGTACTTGCCTGTTTACTTGTGTAAAAAGATATAAACTGATGCCGACAGTGTTCTGGTAATTGTGTTACACTCTGCCAAGAGCCTCTGTTATGTTTCTAAGTAAGTTAGTGATCTTTATGCCTTTGCTGAAACCAACCTGAGTTGTGATAATCTAACCCGAATCAATGATTAAGTAAGGTGGGAACTTTTTCCTAGCTCGACTATCAATGCATTTTATGTACATTTAAGAAAAAACGTTGTGATTTTACACTACTTTCGAGATTGATATGGAATCTGCTGACGTCGCATTGAATCCATGATTAGTCACACTTTGTGCATCAGGAAAATACTACGGGTTTGGAGTACAGTGACTTATAGAAGATATTTCCAAAGTTACTCGGGTTCTCTAAAGGTGAAAAGGGGAAGGCGGCTCAACGCACCATACTATTTTTGAGGATGTTCAGTTTTTTCGTATGTTACTCTTAATATGTGTATTTTTGGGGGGGTTAATTTATTTTTGGATATACTATGACGATTCGTCGTTCGGTCTGTGGTGTCAAAATCATTTGTGATCCATTTCAACATGCATTTCGAAACTCTTAAATGTGAGTTCTTCTTCAGTCTCTTAATATTGTTATCCTTATTTTGTTCGTGTATGACCTCTAGAATTACATTTGTTCATTTAGTAACGAAACTATTATTGATATATTTGGATCTGAATCCAATCCAGTGTGAGATTGTATATTTGTATTGTCTGTGTATGGCCTGTTTTCCTTTGGATGTTGTTGAACTTTTTTGTTCTTTACTTAATGTGTTTATTTGTTTGTTTTTTCTCCTTTTCGTTGATCCTTTGCGTTGATTTTGGCTCTTACTACAAGTTATTCATCTTTTAAGTTTTGTTTCTCTTGTATGCTATTATTGGTTTTTCAGGGAACAAAAACTGAAGACGTTCATCGCTTTCAATTATTTTCCATTTCATTGTTAGTGCTTTTATATCGTTTGTTCTAATTTGTGGACTGTATTTGGTTGCGTATGTATATTAGTTTTGTTATTATTGATTTTCCCTAGTTTGAGGTACGATTCGCACTTTGTGTGCCCAACTTCCTTTTTCTGATTGTGCGATTTCTGTGGTCTTATAACCTTGTTTTTGTTTTGTTTTTGTTTTTTGTCGTAAATTCAACTTTCTTGTCAAAGTCTTGGTTATTATTATATGTTGTTACATGGGCATATCTCAGCAATTTACCTTAATTAAACCAGTAAAAATACCTTTTTGGGTCGCACGAGTTTCTGGCTAGATATTGAAATGGTCTGTTATTTTGGTGTGAGTTTTTGTGTCGAGAGTTCTCCCTTTATTGTATCGTTGACTTTGTAAATCATTAATGACACTTTGAGGAGAATACTCTATTGTAAATTTGAAAGTTCAGTGTAACTTATTGATGTTAGCCATAAATTCACATTCAGCTCAGTTTCTGTTCAAGCATAGATCATGAAAACACATCTCTGAATCGTTTCCAAAAGGAAAGTCTGCTTCTGTGTAGTTTAATGACCTCAGTTTCAAGGTTGTAGAATGTTGTATCAGCGATTTCCGGCGAAACTGGTGAACCCAGGCTACAGCCACAAATCTGTTGGTAGACGTTTCTGTTAAATTCAACCGTGGTATGTTGCAGAATTATTGTTGGTAATTGTTTAGTGGAACGCTTCGATCTTTTCTTAATATTTTACAGCTGTAATTGATAGTTGATACTGAATCAAGTGCGTTTGTGACAGCTTGCTTCAGTTTGTGGAGTATTTGTGTACATCGAGATTACATCCAGAGTGACTGTAATGCATTATGTTGTATTGTTATCTAGCTTAGTTTGTTGGTAAAGTCTGTTGTATCTTTAATGTACATTGACTGGTTTTGTACAATCAGTTTTAAGAAATATTCTATGTTATGTATTCCGATATTTGTGTGTTGGGCTAGAGCAGCCATAAATAATTTGGACCGTGACGACAAATGAATTTTGCTGATGCTGGTGACTTTTTTGAATTTTTGGAGTGGATACTGCGTTGGTGTGCATATTATGTGTATTCAAAGGATCATGATATTTGAACGTATCATTTGTCTATTTGTTTATTTTAGTACATGTCCGTGTAGTTTTCTGGTTGTGTTGTCGCTGTCATTTACATGCACTTTTGTATCGTAATCTCTTTTGGCTTAAAAGTCTGTGACTTTCGTCAATGTAATCTGTTTAATTTGATATTGCTATTCCATTTCCCCTGCCTTTATCTAATGGTTTTATGGTAATTTCATGGTTCAATTTGATAGTGTTTTAATGGCATTTTTTCTGCCTATGTTATGGTAGATTTGGTTGTATTGAAATGAATTTCGGAATTTTCCAGGGATAAATTTTAAGCCTCTATTCAATGTTATTTCAGGAGTTAATAGTTTAACACAATTGGAACTAATTTGGGATAATTAGATGGTGATGTAATGTCGATTTAATCTTCAAATGTAATCTAATCTGCTTTTCTTTTATATTACACACTTGTTTTTATAAGTAATTTGTGATACTGCAACATTCAGCTATATGGCACCGAACACTTTTCAGAAATTCGCAAAATATGAAAATCCAGTTATCCCAAATTAGTTCCAATCATGCTGTTCATATTCCGAGAGATATTTTAATACATTTAGAGTTCTTAGGGATTTGTATTTGGTACGCCTGTGTGTGTCTTATTTTTTGTTTGTTTCTTTAATTAATTCTTTTCTTTTGCTTCCATTATCAGAGAAGATTTCCTCAATCTGTTAAATTTTCTCTCTGTGTATTTGAATATGATGGCCTGGCCATTGTATTTCAATGGTAGTTCTTTGGCTGAAAAATTTGGTGGCCCTGAAAAAGAGCCATTTGGTTTGGTTTTGGGAAGTCGTTTTTTTTTACGTAACAACTTATTTTTGAGTAAATGTGTAAGTTGTTATTTGACTTCTTCTTCGAAACGTCCGAGGAGCTTCTTTGCTTGTTGTATTTGGTCTCTTTCTGTTAGAGATTGTATTCCTTGTAAGACTGTTTTGGTATTTTCATTTGCCAGTTATTGGACCGGTTATATTTGTGTTCGGGCACGTGTATAATGTTGAGAGAGGTGTATGAAACACGGAGCCTACTTTTACCTCGTTGTAGACTATAGTGTCCCAACACTGTGTCCAAAATTATAGAAGACGAAAATATTAAACATATTACGAGTAAGATAGGAAAACACTGAATATCCGCAAAAATAGTATGGTGTGTGGAGCTGCCTTCCCCTTTGCCGCACCAAGTCATTAAGCATTCATTGTAGCATTGTTTATAATCTACTTTGGTACATTTCAAGCTTTCCTGTAAAATATGGTTCATGTGTTAATTTATGCAAATTAGTATTTAAATTTATTCAATTATGATTACTAACCTTATTTAGTTGAACCACTAATAGAAATGTGCTTTTACAAGCAGACTTTAACAATATAAAGCCTACTTCTACTGCTTCCAATGGTAATTTGTGATAATTTTGTGTTAATTTATGCAAATTAGCATTTAAATTTATTCATCTGTGATTACTAACCTTTTTTAGTTGAAGCACTAATAGAAATGTGCTTTTACTAGCAAATTTTAACAGTATAAAGCCTACTTCTACTGCTTCCAATGGTAATTTGTGATAATTTGGCGGCCATTTTGTTTATGCTAATTATCTAAAATTGCTCAATACTGACAGAGATCCAGTAACTATTTTTTTCACTTTGGTTATCTTGACTAGCAAAATCCGGTTTTAAAAAAACTTAAGACCCTAACACAAGGTTCAGGACAAAAAGTGGATTTGGCTGTAGCAATTAATATTCAGAAAGTGTGTTTCTACACATTAAACGTGATGGCAGCCTGATTTTTTCCATTGCATTTACGTTTCAGATCCTGAACACGCTACGGTACTGACAACTGCCACAACTCACGATAGTTTTATTATTACCTGGACCCAACCAGATGGGCACTCGACTGGATATACCTTCACCTATGAACCGATCGATAATCGGGAGAACGCAAAATCCGGAAACGAAGAAATCCTTGATCTAGATCAAGCCATCACGTCTCATGCCATTGGCGGACTTTATGCCGGCACGAAGTATTCAGTAGACCTATTCACCAAAAGTGGTCAAGATGGTGATACTGATCCCTTACAGGGTGATCCTGAAACCGAAACTGACAGAACGAGTAAGATGTTTATTTATTTGATCACTATCGGTCACTAAAGTAGTCTTCGCAGGAACGATATTTTAATTGTTAAAATGGTGATTGCCATGGGCTTGCCTTTGCAATTTTCACTAATGTCCCCAAATCTATATATGATATTTCGTAACGTGGATTTCAACATGTATTCACATGTTAACCAATTATCTCATTTCAGTTCCCGGCACGGCAAGTAACATTAGGGCTGAACATATCGAAATACACTTAATGGATATAGCCTGGGATATTGATGTCAAAAGTTGTATGATGAATTTACTGTCATCTATACGAGTCACCTTGACGCACGGCAACACTTCCTAGTTACAAGCAATACATCAACTCGCCTGCTCGACCTACATGCCGGTGATACATACACTCTGCAGATATACACGAATTCCGATGACAAGACAAGCGGAAGTAGTGTACCAGTTAATATTACTACAGGTGCTGTATTGTTTAATTCTCTAGTTGCTCGACAACATCCTAATGAATCTACGAACTGGTACCCAATAATGTATATGGAATGTTTATACAACGTGACACCTACAGGTGTATTTGAAAAACAGTAGATGTTGACATTAGATAAAACGTATGGAGTATAGCGAATGTTCACAGGGCAAATTAAAATGATACACTCAAGTTCGAAGAGAGATTGTGAAATAGAGTTTATCTCTTGACAAAACTTCGTCAAATTAAACTGATTACGCCACTGTGGAGAAATGGAGTCCAATTTAGATATAAATTGACTTAAACGATGCAAATATTTATGAATTAAATTAGTCGTGAACTTCAGTTTGTCACTGGGTTACATTTTTTACTTTCGATGGAACTCAGAGCCACTGGGACCAGGAATGGTAAAAGTGACTTACAAAAATGATAAGGAAATCCATCTTGAGTGTCTGCACCTAGCTGTAGGCTTAGCGAGGACTGTAATTATGATTCATACAAAATAACTCATGAACCTGAACACGGAGATATAAAGCATCAGTGGGACCTTGCATTAACAGCTAAGCTAGTGACCCTCAATCCTGCGAGTTGTATAACATTACCGTTCAGGCAGTGAGCGGTGTCACTGAGAGTCAACCAGAAATAACTAGGGATAGAACAAGTAAGTCTGATATTCTTACTTTCTCATCTATAAAATCTAACCCCACCCCTCCCGTTTACTTTTTTCTTTCTGCCTTATTTTTTGAGAGTGTGTGTGTCTATGTGTGTGTCTATGTGACCCCTTGACTACCGTTATGGCGGAGCTTGTTATTACTTTTTCTCGCATTAACAGGCCCACGTTTTTAATTTCCATGCCAATAAGCACGTCATTCAATTTACCGGTATGTATCATAATCTACTAACCAGAAGGAAAATCGATATTTGTGTGCAATTTCATTATACCGTAAGACTGAATATTCTTAAAAGCTGACGCAACATCTACATTTATATTTTCGTCACAAGGAAAAAAGGTGTCCACCTCACACAAGATGTCTTCCTCGGAGTTAAGATATAAGCAGTAAAATGAACTGATATTGAGCATGTTTGTCTATGTTTGTCACTTATAATATGCGAGTTTCTCAGGCTATTTTCGTTCATATTTTCTTACAACCAATACTTTCAGTTTTATGATATTATTGTTTTTTTTCATTATCCTATGTTGCTGTTTTTGTTATTGTGCTTCTGTTCAGTGCCAGATACACCCGGAAATTTCCGTATCGCAAACAAAACAGTTGCATCGTTACTGGCTGCATGGGATAAGCCGACCGGAAAGTTAGAATCTTATAGTATTGCGATTGACTTTGTCAATGAAGAACGAGACAAAACTCTAGACAACGTTCACATACCATTGCCTGATAAAGATGACGAAAACCCGGCCTCTAACATCACCGGCCTTGATCCATTCACTGAGTACCGACTTACTTTAACTTGCTTAAGCCCAGAACCTATGAGAACAGAGTGCGACCCTACGTACATTGAAGAGAAAACTGATATTGCGCGTGAGTAATACGTTTTTAGCCTAACGCTCTTATTGTTTCTTATAATGAAGTGAAATATGGTAAAATATAATTTATAATTTTTTTAGAGGAATATTAGCAAAATTTATGTTCATTCGATATCGAACACTGCATCAAAAACAATAATACTTGCTTTATTAGCATGAATTATTTGGCTATTTTTTAGCTGAAGAGTACATATACAGATGAATACAGTCAATAATCCATTTCTTGTATTCAGAAAGCCTGTGTTCATGTGGATTCATGTGATTTCACGTGTACAATTCTACAATACAGGCAACTCACTAGTGTGAATGTATCTGTATTATTGCGTTTTGATGCAGTGAGAAATATGTTCACCAACATTCTACGTATTAATTGTATTAATAACATTTCCCTACATAAGATATCTATACAGCAGAGCTGTAAGGGCTTCCGTAATAAATTTTAGCCTGTTCACATTCTTCGTAGCCCCTCCACCATCGGATGTGCGACCATCAAATGACCCAGAAGTAATAATGAAGACAAAAACTACAATAACGGTTGAGTTCACTGATGACATTTTCATTCATGACTACGGTCCAGTACTTTACTACAGCGTAATTGTGACAGAAGAGAACGTCACAGGTAAGTAATTGTTCTAAAACATCTTTATATCACAAGTCTATCTATCTATCTGTCTATATATTATGTATGTATGTATGTATGTATGTATGTATGTATGTATGTATGTATGTATGTATGTATGTATGTATGTATGTATGTATGTATGTATGTATGTATCTATCTATCTATCTATCTATCTATCTATCTATCTATCTATCTATCTATCTATCTATCTATCTATCTATCCATCTATCTATCCATCCATCTATCTATCTATCTATCTATCTATCTATCTATCTATCTATCTATCTATCTATCTATCTATCTATCTGTCTGTCTGTCTATGTAAAGATCTATCTATCTATAGGGATGACACGCTTCGTTTTCTCGATAATGTTATGCGTATCAAGGCGAAGAAGATGAAGAAAGAAATCATGCAAGTGTTTCATAATCTTGGCCTCAAAATTACAATTTATGGCAAGTTCTGCCCTTATTGTAGATCGAATGACCAAACAATGAACCTCCATTTAGTAGTCGTATCACACATCAAATACAATTCAACACATCCCATGCAATGAGTACACGCATATCAACAGTCAAGTGATAAGGGCGCCTGTGATTAATCCAAAGCTCACTGTAGAAAAGGGTTGAAGAAATGTGGTTATACTGGCAAAATTCATTATGTGAAGACTAACCAATAAGTGAAGGGGAAGAATAATATGAAACGTGACATCACGTCCAAAGGGGAATCATTGAAGCTGGGACCGTGATCGACGCTCTCACAACGTCTATGATAGCAATAGCGACGTCTGTGTGGTCACGAAAAAGACATTTTATCGTCTATAATAACGCATGCGTATGAGTGAGCCACTTGCGGTCGTCTTTAGCAGTCTGGTGCACAAGCTTGAATGTGTGTATGAGAACAATGCCCCATTCCATACTCGGTACAAAACGTGCAGCTTCTTGTACATTTTACAGGAAAATGTTCTAGACATCCTAACATCTTAAAAGTAATCCATATTAATGGATCATTAATTGTTGTAAATTCTACGATATTAAGTTTAATGTAGCTTGTTTTTAAGTACCTTACCTTCACTTTACTAGGAGGATATTATGATTATCAGCCTGAGAGAGGGACTGATCCTGACCCGCAAATGAACACATGGGCTAAAGCACAGGGCAGAACCTTGAGATACAAATAGAAGAGCGATATGAATATCCATGGCCATATGGAGGTAATCTTATGCTTGACTCAATCTATAACCTTTACTGGCAGTAAAATAGGGACTGTAAAGCAATGCTGCTATTTGAACGGGATAATGTGCATTGATTTTCCCTTAGTCAAAACTTCTGGTGTGACATTTTTTTCACATTGATGTCGTTTTTAACAACAAACTAGTGTTATGTTGTTCGCAATGCATAAGTTAAATGTAGTTTGTTTTTAAGTATTTGTTATACATATGTAATATTGCCGATGTATTGTGTGTTGCGAGCTTTTCTTATATATTTGGGACTTTTCAGATGTTACAAAAGTTCGCAGACGATCACACCATCCTCGGTATTAATTACAATTGGAGAAAATACCGTATGTGAAATTGATGACTCTGAGAATTACTGCAACGGACCGTTGAAGAAAGGAACACCCTATAGGTGAGAAATGAACTTCAAGTGAAAATACACTCTCCTCTTTCGCCCGAAATATAATATATGTAGTAAGTAACTGTTGTATTCGGTGACTGACAATGGCTGCCCTTTGGAGAATTAAAATGTCAGCGGCAATCGTGTTCGTGTTAAAGATACCAACGAGGGGCTAATCAAAACACAGGGGAATTAGAAAGCTTGATAACATTTGCCTGACATTTAATCTTCAAAAGGGGAGGGCAGTTACTGTTACGACAATAGTCTATTTTGACGTTTAAGGATTAATAGTTTGTGTTGCTGGTCTTAAAGCTTTTTCAACACCTTGTGAATTCAAAGTTGTCAAACTTTGTACCCATTATCGCACTATCCTGCTATCCCTTCCCGTTGATTCGTCATAGAACAGCGATAGTAAAGTAGAAAAGCATGTAGAAGTAGAAAACTCCTTTTACACTGATAATGTCAAATACAGGGTTCTATTTACCGATGCATGATATGTAACCAGCCCCCCGAAAACAAACACAAAAACAAAAAACTACAGGATGGTATTCGTAACAGTGCATTCCCTTGATCACCATGACCTTCAAACCACCTCATGTGTATTTCAAAGTTCATGAACAAAATTTCTGTTTATTGACATATTACAAGGATGAATTATACTCTTCGCGTTCCTCGTTAGTTTCAAGCTACGTCGTCTTTATTGAAAACACTTCATTGCTGTTTCAGGTATCAGTTCCGAGGATACACAGAAGGCGGCTACTCAGACACGGAGCTTTCAGAACCAATTATAACTGGTAAGATAAACAGTAATAAGCTCTCTTTAAAGAGCAAACGATGAAACGATGTTACCTAGCCTGTTTTTGAATCATAATCATGAATACCGTGTCGCCTTTAAAGTTTCTTAATTTTATTACACACATGATAACAAGGGTAACATCGCGATGTTACCCGTCAAAGGGATGGGACACATCATGGTAATATTGATGATGCCAAAGCCGAAGGCGAGGGTATCATGGGATATATTCTACACGAGCATTAATTGCACAAATCACAGGAAGTATAGAGTAATTCATTATGGTGTAGGTAATTTTTGGCATTCAAAGCCGTAGAGGGGTAGAAAAATAATAGTCATGTTTTTCGAACCTAGATACAGAAAGAAAAATTGATATCTGACCAGTTGTTACATCTTTTACATACGCTAAAATCAATAGTCAATTTCTCGCCCCTGACTTCCATGTTGTCACATGTATTAATCTACGCTGCGAGTCATCCATGCTTATCAACGTTGTACCCATTATTTGTCGTTCGCTAGTTTTTTGGTGACTCCTCAGCTAAACTTAGTACTTGGGTACTAATTCCATTTTATACATCATATAATTATCGTTTTTCCCTCAAATCAAGACACTGACATAACATGGCCTTGGATTCTTCTCGGCATTCTGGTGGACTTCTGCTTGCTATTACCGTCATTCTTGGTGTCATTCTATTCTTGAGAAAGTATCCTGATGCGTTCAAGAGGAAAAGGTGGGAAAAATGCCAATTCCCTGAAACTTTTTGCAAGGGATTATAAGATCATTCTTACAGTTATTCACATTTTAATGGAGGAGCCTTTTAAGTGTAACACACTTGTGTTGTTTATATGATAAGTTTGACAGCTTGTCGCCTAAATATTATCAGATTACGTTGATTTCATGACCACATGGACTGTAACATTTTGCTAACATTTTCACCTTGTTTTATTAGATCAAGCTTAAAAGTTTGCCCTGTGCATGTACTTCATTTTCAATTTTATTTCAACCTATGTGTCAATGGAGAGTAGCCTGACCTATGCAACCACGTCAAAATTTTCGATGAATGCTATAAAGACATATTTTGCGCTTTTAACACTTCCACATTTCATGTGACATTGTACGTACTTCAAAATGAATGAGGTTGGCAATGTGATGTAATTTAATGTATAGTTTCCAAAGGACAGACAATTAGTTATAGGTCCCTTTCCTAACATTTATTCTTTATATTTGATTATCATTTATGTGTTTAAGTCACCCACTAGAGATTTGCTTATAAGTTCCATAATGTTTAATCATCTGAGCTTCATTTTAGGGAGCCATCTTTGACGGGGAATGAAAACGCTATGTCAATTATAGACGAAGGAAAAAAAGGAACCAAAAGGAGGACACTTAAGCATTCAAAGTAAGGGCGGTGCATTGCTAACGATGAAAATTACAGTTGAAACACCATAACTTAAAAACAAAAGAAGGTTGCTGTATGTTTGATGAATGATTTAGATTTACGAATCAGCAGAACATATTCCATCAACCAAATAAAAACAGAAATATAAAGGGTCTCAATTCGTTTACGTTATTCATTCCGGACCAAAATCCATCCTTACTAATTAGTGTTGAAGGCGATGCAGAAGAAGCCCCTATGTATTAGTGTCTCCTAACTTCTAACTGCTTTCTTTTTCAGACCTGTAAAATTGTCCGAATATGATGATTACTTCAATACAATGAGCGCCGACATTGAGTTTCTTTTCTCTGAGGAGTATAAGGTTAGTATCATAAGCTGGAAGAATTTTTTTGTACAACAACGGTAATTGGGTACGATCTTACCCGTCCATTCTTTCTTCTATGGTACACAACCACGTAGTAACGTTTGAGAAATACTTCAGCACGCTGATATTCAACACGGTAAAATACATATTCAAATAAATGTCTTGTGCTTTCATTACCCACACAGGAACTTCGTAATGTTGGTCGAGACCAGACCTGGGATGTATCTGAATTATCAAACAACAGAAGCAAAAACAGATACTCAAATATCGTACCGTGTAAGTGTTAAAGGAATTACCTATTTCTCGGTCAATGAGAAATAAACTGCTCTCTCTCTCTCTCTCTCTCTCTCTCTCTCTCTCTCTCTCTCTCCTCTCTCTCTCTCTCTCTCTCTCTCTTCTCTCTGTTGTGTGCAATGTGTAAATTTGTGCGGGCGTGTACATTCAATAATCTAACGGTTCTAAAGATGAAACGCAAACATCATCATAAAATATGAATATTTGAATTAATGTTGATAGATGACAGGACGAGAGTTCTGCTTTCAATCCAGGGGGAAGATGAAACTTCAGATTACATAAATGCAAATTGGATCCCTGTAAGTACCAAGAAGCATAATTCCAATGACATTATTCCCAAGGCTGCTGTGTTTTATTAGTTTTTGCAACAATTAGTTCGTTTTCCAGATGCCAGTACACGCGCCTCGGAGACTTGTAAGGTTGGTGCAAACTTTTCAAATGAATGTCAAAGTGACAAGTTAGGGTTAGGAGTTACAGTTTATAGGCATACTTTGCAATATGACATCAAATCGATTCCAGCAATCATTATCATTCAAGGCAAATAAATTACCAGGTCCAATAAACAGTAAAAACAAACACACAAAGAAACATAAGATCACTGACAAAATCGGTAGTACAATCTTGAACCACTATATAAGTGGTGGTACCAGGTGTCCGGAATGGGTAAGCGTACCCTGCTAGCATGCTACACCCGTCAAGATTGAACTAGTGTGACAAAGTTTTGTACGGTAATTCAGCTATAGCAATTACTTTCTTGTTTGAGTGCTACCCTTTTCCATGTTACCCTAAATTCAGGATAATGGAATTGTCAGAGTGTCAGACGTGAAAATATATCAAAATATGATCTCCTCTTAGAGAGGCATAAGTGTCTAACTCAAGGGTACAACTATGCTGTTTTTACCTTCAACCTGACGCTGTGTTGCCTTTCCTTTATAAAGGGCAATAATTCCCCCAAAGAGTTCATTGCAACTCAGGGTCCTTTGCCTGAAACAAACGATGACTTTTGGAGGATGATCTGGGAATATAATGTGAAGACCGTTGTGATGCTTACAGAGTGTACAGAACGTGGAAAGGTAACATTTAGAGCTTAAGAAGCGAAGCAAAATGTACAAAAAAATCATATTATTATTATTATTATTATTATTATTATTATTATTATTATTATTATTATTATTATTAATCTTTATTTAAACTCGATAACTCCATAGGTGAAACACCTCTTTTCATGGAGGTCGAATAGATAAAAGAAAATTATATTACAGCACAAACTTGAAAACACAAAAAACACAGAAGTAAAAAACTACGAAGAGGCATCAGACAAGTAAATAGAATACAGAAAGTTATTACAAGATTTCTTAAAACTAGTCAGTGACTCGGAGTCCCTGATGGATTTGGAGAGATTGTTGTATTCATCCACACCCGCAAAAGACAGGGTGTTTTGATAAAGAATAGTACATGCTTTGGGAACTTTAAGGAGGCTCTGATTGGAAGAACGTAGTGATCTAGAAGGATTTTAATGATTGAACATACTGGTTATATAGTCAGGGGTTAAATTGTGAGTTGCTCTGTAAATTTTGGCCATAAGGTTAAAACGGAGTTTCAAGTTAATGGGCAGCCAATGAAGCTGAGTATACATTTAATAAATTTAGCCAGGTCGTTTCTTTACTTTGGAAGCTGCCGTTCAGGAGACAATCTAGCCCTAACGCAGACATTTCGGGATAAACGCGTGAAACAAAAATTCATTTTAATATGTTTAGCACAATAGTCACTGAGATATAGGAACAATGGCATCTAATTATCAGGCTTGTGCAGACGACGTAATGAATTATAAATTGAACACATTAAAGATGTAAATCACGATGCTATTGCCCCGTAATAGTTCCGATCAAGTATATCATGACATTCCAATTTAGACAGAAAATTCCATGACCGACGAACATCTTTTACAGAATATTGTTATAATATTTTGCTATTTCAGCCCATAAGGTTACTACTAGTATGGTTTACCGATATATCTATGATTTTGTTATTTGCTTAATACCTGGAAGATCTGAATAGGTCTACTTAGCTATCAGTAATGAGCTTCGCTCTAGAAATATAGACATGGGTTCCAACAACATTTCGAGTTAATTCAAAAGAAGAATCTAGTGAACAAGAAAAGACAGTATGAGAACCGCTTTATTTTCGACTGACTTGTCCGGACATACTTTACATCACAGTTCAACCCACTTTCATTTTTCCCCGTGGATCTAATTGTCTATATAGAGGAATCTACTTTTCTGTATTCCCCTCTCTTCCCTAGGTGAAATGTGATCATTATTGGCCTCCCGATAACGAACCTGTGCACTATGGTGATATCCAGGTCAATATTGTGAGCGAAGAAATGTTTGCAGAATGGACGCTGAAGGAGTTCAACCTTGAAAACGTAAGCTAATGTAAACGCATGGATACTAATCAGTTGTGGCATATAGCAGTACCGCCGACCTTATTATCGAATTCGATCATATTAAAAGGTTATAAATGACAATCGATCTGGCTATGAGACCTTCCTGGCATGTGATGAGTAGTAATTAAGTGGAGAGGTTTACGTCACGAGGATTATATATTTGCTACCAGATGTCTTAGCACACCCTCAAAATCTCGCCATAATGAGGTAAAATTGAAATAAAAATAGCAAAGTATTGATACAGCTTCATGTCTTCGCGAAACAAATTACACAATATTTACCGACATTTGAAAATCAAAATGGCTGCTACCCAATGTGAACTCTGTAGGGGACTAGAAATTTTGATTTTCACAAAAATAAGGCGGTGCAAAGTTTATTTACTCTATGAGTGTCACAATGTTTAGAATTTCAGTTTTGTAATTACTTACTTCTTTGAACCAACTCTTTTTCTTAAGAATGTAAAACTACCTTTAATCTGATGGAAATGGGGAAAACGATATGTTGCGAAGCAAAAAAAATAATATTGACAGGAAAAGCGCCCTTGCTGAATGTAAGAACTCAATGCAAGTTATAATGGCAGTAAGTACTGAATTTCCTTTTTTAGATGATTTGATGACGGGTATTAAAAGTACAAGTAACATGAGTTATATTATTGTTTTGCTTCATAACAGGGTGGCAGAAATAAACGAGTTCGCCATTTCAACTTTACGGCTTGGTCAGACTATGGTGTACCAGAGGCTACCCAACCTTTACTGCATTTTGTTAGAGCTGTGCGAGAACAAATTCCTGACTATATCCACCCGGTAATAGTGCATTGCAGGTTAGAGCAGTTCTTTTACAACCGATAACCGTATTTTTGACTTTTCAAGATCTTATGTCACAAAAGTATTATGTCACAAGGTGTGCATCATTTTAAGCTGATAAAGTTGGGACACCTTTGGGACATTGCATAACTGCCCTTTTCTCGCGCAAACGCAAAAATCGACGAACAGTAAAGAAACAGCCTTGATTTCATCACATTTCCATTGCCTCTCTGGTCAAAATTACACTCCAGTTCTGGTGTTGGTAGGACGGGTACTTTCGTTGCCCTGGACAGACTTATTCAGCACATGCGTGACAATGACTATGTTGATATCTATGGTATTGCCTGTGAGATGAGAATGCATCGAATGTACATGATCCAGACAGAGGTGAGTTGTGTTTAGGAAAATATCATCCTGAAATAGTTCCGCAAAGCTTTACTTTTTCACCTTGAGGGTAAGTAAGGGCATATAGGCATATGAAGTGACACTTTGAAATAAATACATTGTATTGTTTTAAGAAAGACATCACATGTTTCAGAATTCGAGTTAAAATACGTCATGTGTATTTATGTGCATGTTGTCAGTCAACTTCCTTCCTTGTTTGTTATGATTTTGGTCAATACTTTGACAAATTCAAAATCTGTAATGGTGATGCAACTTTGACCGGGCACTTTTGTTCCATAATGCAACAGCAGCGCCCTAACAGAAACTGCAGTCCATAAAAGTAGTACCCTGGATACATTTTTGGGTGCAGTTTGGTCGGCGGTGATACAAACTTTACAAATGACTTAAATTACTAAGTAATGATACGCTTTTTTTAGGTTGTTTCAGTTTATTGTAATCTTTAGCCGGTCCGGGAAATAATGTGCTAATCCTCTGTCAGAAGTAAGTGATCTATTGTTCATATAGTATTTAGAATATTGATTTTCAAACCAATATTTTCATTATTGTTCGCAGTCTCAGTATGTATTCATCCATCAATGTGTTGCTGACTTGCTACATGAAGAAGTAGAAAGAGGCGAAGACAACTTTCCCTCTCCGCAATTCCATGAACATACCTATGGCAATGTGTCACCAATTAGAGCAGCCAAGTCGGATATTGTAGCAAACTACGGTATCTTAAGATGTTTATTATTCATATCTATATCCATACACCGCGTTCACTGTCTTCGAGTTTGTTTGTTTTTTGTTCGGGGTCGATTACTTGTTGGGATGGGTAATTAAGCTAATAATACCTGCATGCCGACCAGAAATCTCTGAACCAGTTTTAATTTTTCCCATAGGAAAAATATTCGTCCGACAGTCGTCTATAAGATAAATGAAATTCCAAGCCCTTATAAGGTAGAATGCGCTCTGGGTCAGATATAAGGACTCTCAAATTTTTATAATTCGTTTCTCATCAACCACTTGTCGGGATCACTGGAGTAAAAAAATCCATTTTTTTAAGTTTTCAGAAGATCGAGATTTGGATTTTTCCCTAGAGTTCACATAGAGACTTGGGCTATTCTGAATTTGAAATCAGTAAACGTTTAGTTATTTGTTCTCAAGTTCCAAACTTTGCACGGTGACCCTGGATTTTATTCTTTATTTGATGGCTTAAAGTTTCATGAAGGATACGTTTGAGGAAAAGTTTGTCTCTCATTTTCGAGGCGCATACTGCCTTAATGACATACATCAACGTGAGAGAGACTAGTTGATGAAAAGGATGCACTCAAATGATAAACAAGGAATAACATGACATAGATTTGCGCTCGCGTCACTGTTTAGGAGCACGTTATGGCGAACATTCATCTGCGTCTCGGACTTATAATTGATCCTATCGATTTTCCACAGGAATGTAGACAACGTACGATGATTTGGAATGTTTGAATTCCTCCAAAGGTATGGTAAACGGCAGATAGAACGACCTTTCAAGGACACAACTTTCTGCACACAGCCAGTAGGACGAATCATCTCTGAGACAATGTTCCAGCTGATTTAACCATTCTGTCATATCTTTCTTAGCTTTTGGGATAAAACTTTAAGAAAAGTTTGAGAATATTCAATTTTCTCCTTCTGGCAAACATAAAGTGTATTTGTAATGATGCCTTGCAAAATGAAGTGATATTTATCTAGGTGGATGCATCATTCAATATATATTGCAAATAATACCTGGACGCGATAAAACAGACAAAGTATACCATACTAGGTAATTTTAGCTCATTAAATGACACATGAAAAGGAAATTTCCATGGTCCTGAGGTGAACAACTTGCTATATTGGAGTGCTGCAGATTATAATAAAATTCCCGAAAACAGGAAGGACAACATATCTTAATTTGTACCCTATATTTTTCAACAAAACATGACGAACAAAGTGAAATTTGCAAGAGACCGGGATGAAATGAATTTAAAATAATTGCACATCGTCAACGGATTTGAAGAAATCTGTATAGTAAATTATGACAGGTACAGCATTTACATAATTTATTGATATGAATTATATTAAATGAAAGTGAAATATTTTGTTAAGGAGAGGACAGTTTCTTGTGCTTGTTATCAACTGACTCTGTGATCTGTGATCACAATTGTATGGTATACAGTACCTGTGTGTAGGATGACAGGGAAGGACACCTGATTGTCTATACCTATGTATATAGTGAAGTAAAATACCATGTAATCCCCTAGCATAGAAAGGTTTTTAATACACCATCGGGGTAAGGTATAGAACCGTACATTAACTCTTTTGTATATGCTCTGTCTTCAACAAAATAAACTCGGTAAATTACGGTGACTGGGGCTTTGAAATCACTCTAAATACCGTGCTTTTTTTGCATATCTATTCATTGATTATGTAAATCCTGCATTAGATCACTAGTATACAGTTATTCTTACTCCAGGACACATTCGAAATCATACATCGTTGATTGCATTGAAGACCTGGTTCAGCTCTTTTTTAATAATTCCATCAATAATAATTATTTAACAATTGTGAAAATTTGAAACAACTTTTCTTGCTACATAAAAATTTTAAAGGATTAAAATTATTCCCACTTTGTGACAAGAAAATAATAAAACACAAATTGGTCCCTACGCTCCATCAAAATCATTTTATTGTTTCAAGCATTAATTAAATTTGTTCTTATTACGAGTAAAGGTTAGAAAATATCCAGTAAAGGAGTCAGCTTTGAGAAATGATGTTTACAAGGAGGAAACGTGAAAGAGAATACATTAAACCCGACAGAAAATAGAGAAAATGTGACGGTAGCCTAACATAGAATTTCTTTTAGATGCTGACATTTCCTGCATTTACTAATTTTGTACCAAAGTATCGATATTATGGTTATTACTAACTCTGAAGTGTATTTGTTACTAGTAGTGTATTACTAATTACCCTTCTCATCAATTTAATTCGCTTCCCAAGACAATTGTTGTATATTTGGTTTTAAATCAAGTTTGTTTTAATAAGTTTGTGTCTTGAGTTCATTATATATGTGCATCAATTTGAGATATACCACTGTAACATGATATTATTGTGACCTTTTGTAATATAGGGTTATTCACAAAATACGGCCCTGTATGGACGAATGCTCAGTGAGTGACGTATTGGACGAGCCGAAGGCGAGTCCAATACGTCACTCACCGAGCCCGAGTCCATACAGGGCCGTATTTTGTGTATAACCCTATTATTATACACCTCCCTCCATTAATCGCGTATAAACTAATTCTATGGTAAATTTTAAGGGATACGGCACGCGCGATATGAGTGGAACGCGCGCGATCTACTGCTCCGTAGTGGTACACGTACAGTCCCTTGCGTTGGCACGAAGCCAATTAATTTTCAGTGCAATACAAGCAAACTTCGCTGAATGTTTTCAATTTAATTAGTTTTTTAAAATAAAAATCAATTGCATTCAGCGTGTTTAGCGTGTTTTAAATCTTATACTACGAATACATTTTGGTGGAAGTTGTTATTATGTCTATAACTCAACGTAAAATAGTTTGTTTACATCCGATAATCGCTAGGTCAAAGGTCAAACAGGCGCGTCGCGCGTCTCCCGTATTCGGGACTCCGCGTACTATACAAAATACGGAAAGTTATTGGACGGTCAAACTCCCATAGGTTACGGCAGTTGGTGTATAATAATAATGCTTATGCTCTAAGCTTGTTTTAAAGGTCCAATAACTGTATCTTTGTAGTATAATTTTTGTGCTTTTTCTTCCAAACTAAAACAAGTTCGTGGGAATGTACTCATTGAGGAGTGTTTATACAAGTATAATAAACAGTCCACTGGGACTGCATGTGCAATTTTTAGCAAGATAAATAATAAACATTTGCCCAAACACAAAATGGCGCCCTCATGCGAATGAAGCAAAACACTGTACGTCGTGCATATATGCATTGGAATCTTCAAAGAAACAAAGGAGTAGTCCTTTAGTCCAATATAATGCATAGTGCTGAATGTTTTCCACTTGGACATCATATGCTTTGTTTTCTTTGTAATATTACCAGTTTTTAAAAATGGCGGGAAATCAAAATAATGGTTTCTTGTTCAAATAACTTGTTCAATTTTTCAGTAGTAAAGGACAATATCCTTTAAATTCGTAGAATTTCAAGAAAACCAGAGAAAATAGAAAGCCTTTTTCAGGTAAACAGATTTCAAGTGTTACAGCTACAGGGACTTTAAGTGTCACATATATGTGCATTTCAGTTTCTTTAACTGTAAGATGTGATTAACCCTTGTTCACATTACTTGAGATTTTTTTTTCCAATTTACTAATTTTAATTTTATCCTTCAGTGTGAATTATATATTCAGGAAACACCAAGTGTATCGATCTCTGAACAATCGTCAAGCCAAAAGTGCGTGGTACATGGAACAAAACGAATATGCAATTTTTCTGTCAATTTTAGTAGAAATGAAAAACAATCTTGATTTAGTGTATTTGTAATGAGTGGAATACATCGAAAATTTTAATAATTTTGTCTATCCCTATAATTGATACTTGCCACATTGCAATTTATTTTATTTGCTTATGTATATTTAGTTTGCAATTCTTCAAATTTCTTTAAAACTTTGTTGTGTCAACTATTTATTCATAATATATATTCACATGTTTTCACGATATAATTATGTAAATTCAAATGATGCCAACCATAATGAATTTAAGGCGGGAAATCTTGTGTTATCACATCAAAAAACAAGCGTGTACTTAATTGTACAGATGAACTAAAAATGTTCCATATCATCTTCTTCTGTATGTAACCTGTGCAATGTAACCAAAGTAGCAGTGTTTCAAATTTCAAAATGTTGGTGAAAAACTTGTAAATAATAAAACAAGTAAGTAATATTTGTAATCCAAGACTTAAGACAGATAAAGTTAATTTTCTACTGCGATGGTAAAAACAAGATGTGCTGTCAAAATTACGATCTGGTATGTGTAGCTTATCCAATTGTAAGCACTAGCCCCACTTGGGATTTGAATTAATAATAGTCATTCATTACAGGAAGACGAACTCGATGAAAATAACATAGGTTTCACAAAATATGACAAAGTTCAATGCTGATATTCATTGGAAACAAAGATAAAGTCTATATTCATTTTGTTTTGTTTTTCTATTTCACTTTAATTCCTTATTTGTCATTTTAATGTCTTTTCCAATCGACTCAGTGTTGACAAGAACTTACCATGGCAAAATACAAGATTAACCCTTGTTTAAATATAGGACTGATAATAATCTTATCATAAAAATCGGGGTTTATGATACTATCATGTACGTGGACACTCAGATTTGTTACGACTTCAGGTCAGAGCAACGTGCTGTAAGTCCTGGGGAAAAATTGATCCAATGATTTTTAAATTTGTAAGTTGTAACCAATGTGACCATTATAGGCGGAAACTGAACCGATTCACTAAATAATCTTGAGGACAACACAGCGGAGAGAAAAGACTGTTCATTTTCAAATCTGGACTTTTCTGTTAGGAATACAATTGATTGCAGTAGTTTCTGCGTTTACACCTTGGTGAATTGAAAGGTAAAGTCGCGTTTTTCTTCCATGACGTGACCAAAACCTAACTCTCTCGAATGGGTTGTTGGAGCACATTCCTGGCTCGTACTTCTCTTAAAGGCAGTTCGCAATTGCAAGTTACACACTTACTTCATAATTGATTGAGTGGACAGCACAGAACAGAATTCCAACGCCTGGTGACTCAACAGGTTGACAATTTAACTGACCTGCGCATGGGTCGCTCATGCGTTTCCATGCAGCGCAAATGCGTAAAAAGAAGAAGGTCAAAAAGTGGCTATGCCCTCTTTGTGAGAACGCCAAATTTATACTAGTCAGCATACCCTGCTGTAACCTCTTTTTAGGTAATATGCGCTTCGAAAGAGAAAGATTTGAACTTTTACCAAAACTTTCCTCAAGGAAACCCTCAACCAATCTCTTTCAAAATCAATAATCAGTGCAAATTATGGTACTAGAGAAACAAATGGTGTTATTTTACGGATATTTACGATTCAAAATGGCCGTGTTAAGTCTATGAAGAAAAGTACATTCGATTTACAAAAAAACTAAGTCGGTGAAAATTGTTCTCACTTCAAGAGTTTTAAAATGAGCCCCAACAATTGGTAGATCAGAATAGCACTGTTAAAATTTTAGAGTCCAAATATATGCCCCGGGACGCATTTTACCTTAATGCTCTCGTATCTGAAACATATTCATTTGCAATTACGGCCATTGTGTGGAAGCAATCGTGCATGCATTTAGATCGTGCCACAACTAAAGTTACCATTGCGACACCATTAACTGTTCACGCGTGATATCAGATTTCCACTTTGTAGTTTCTATGCTCGCTGTGTGTCCTCTACAAAACCAAAATCCAGGTTCCTGTGACTAAACAGGTGTCACTCCTACAATTTTATCGGACAAACCCATTGTAAGTTATCAGGCAAGCCAAAATTAACTTCTTAGTTATTTAAAAATTAAAACACGGAGGTACCATCTCCCATTGCTCTTGAAAAGCGAACTGTGAACTCATGTCAACCTTATACGTCAGTTTTATTTACATGTAGCGCCCTCTACGAAAAGATACTAAAATACTGTTCCTTTGGTTTGCCTTTTTGCGATGCTAAAGATGAAGCGAGCGCATTTTCAGTGAGCAGTTAATATCAAGAACAATGTTATGACACTGAATTTTCTCCAAGTATCTTGGAAGTGGAAAAAACTTACCCTTCATGTAGCGTTTCAGAAAATCGACTCTTGGTTGAAATAATAAATCTGTAGTGCTGATTCTGGGTTTCAAAACATGTCAATGCGGAATCGAAAGCATCCGTGTCAGACTTTGTACTGCGGCATTTTGTAATATGACGCATTTTGTAACAACTTACGCAAAATGTAATAAGGGTATCAGCATTTTGTAATAAATTATTGTTTACGCGATTTGTAATAAGGGTATCAGCGTTTTGTAATAAAACGCGTTTTGTAACATTAGTTAACGCATTTTGTAATAATTATAAACATCCGCTGATATTGTATGTATTTTAAAATGCTTTGTGGTTTCTGAATACGTAAAAATGTGATAGCATATAATGATATCGAGATTATATCTCACTACCGGTGCTAGGTTATCATATTAACGCCATATAAGGGGTCTGAGTTGACATTCAAAATGCAATTGAAGACAGAATGAGATTATGCGATTTATAATTGAGAAAACAAACTGAGAAAGTTTTTGTTGGTTTTACATACAGTACTGTACTTTGAAAAGACAATATACTGCAGACCTTTCTGCATTTTTACTACGACCTAATTTTATTATACTAATGATGTACATGCAACAACACCAACCTTATCCAGAAATGGTTCCCTTGTGACATTTTGAGGGTTTCGGTCTGATTTTTAGGGCGTTGCTACATTATTTTTATTTTTTTTTACAAAAGAAAAACAATAAATATTGTTTTTGGTTACAATAAAATTGTGTATCTTATGTTTTTGCATGTATATTGGATGAAGTTTGCAAAACTCGAATAATCAAATTCTGAGTTTTGCAAAATGATTGTAATATTAGTGTACACAGTGATTTGAACGAAGCTTTTATTGGGTTCATAAAAATGATGTTACAAACCACCGTCCCTCCACCCACCGGTCTGGAAACGCGACACGTGCGCTATTGTTTAAAGGTGTTAATTGCTCTACCGTTGGTACGAAGCGCGTTACGTGATGTAAATGCTTGCTTGGGGACGCCATCAGTAGCGTTTGGCAACATCTTGCAGTGTGGAGTATTTTTATTTATTGTCATGTCTTTGCTCCTCAGGTAACTTTGTTACCATAGCCAGGATTTCTGCTACAACTGAGAAACTGTGTTTATTGAGAGTAATTTCTTTTTAGATTTTCGTCAATGATTTTCCGTGTTTTCCGTCGAATTTTCACCCACCAAATTTGACCTCGCTAGGTAGGAAGAGGCACCTTATAGTACGAAAGTTTTCCCCCTTTCACTTGTAGAAATAAGAATAAATCGAAACGACTTTGGCGTGATCAATCAGCGATGGGGATTTTAAAATTGGTAGTATGCGTTTTTTGTCGTTTACTCTGTTCTGTTGTAGAAAACGCCCGAGTTTTCGACGATGCATTTGTTGTTAAAATCAAGATGGCGGCCACCATACGTCAGTCACGCGTTTTTGAACAACGAAAATTGCCAATCAACCTGTAAAATTCCCCGTGAATTTTGACTTGCGAGGTGTATACCTTCCCAAAAGTTTATTTTCTAGAATCGATTTTCATTCTAACATTACTCGAAATTTATGCTTTCGATGTTTCGGAATGCTGTTGAGTTTGTCGCGACGCCATTTTGAAACTTTGATCGCGCACGTTGGTTCTTCGGTCACGAAGTTTTTTCTACCCTGCCATGTTTGAATCTAATTCAACTCAGCATATTTCAGTCTTTGAACATTAAATATACGATATTTTACGAATGGTGAGACACTTATTTTGATGTTTTTCGTCCGAAACGATGATTTTTTGGATAGTGATTTTGTTTGTGTCTTTGTTTATCCGTTGTAAGACTTAGAGGTACGGTCGCGTACAGTTGTCTAGCGGCGATACCGTGCAAGCTCAATCTGTTTTGGAGGCCAAAAGAGTACGTAAAAGCTTTGGAAAGAAATGAATTTTTATGTATAGAAATGTGAAAGAACCTTGAGGCTCCCACCTCAATATCAAAACGTTTGTGTTACAATATCGTCAAGTTTATTCAGCAAAATCGCTGTAGGGTGGAGGGACGGTGTACAAACATTTTCCTGGAACCATCAGTTGTAGACAACGGAATCTAATATACATTTAGACATAATTGAGAAATAGGAAGGGATAAATTCTTTAGAATGTCGTCAGAAAGAGAAGCAATATGTGAAAATCATTGTAAATTTAGAATACTGGGGGCTATTTTGAATATTTAATGAGGTCATGTGACCAGTATTTGCATATTTTTGGGGCAATTGTAATACTACAATTCCAAAAATATCTTGTAATTGTGGACAAAGTTTGATAAATTCAATAGTCAGATGTTATAAAATAGGATACCTTGACCTGTCTGTTCCCATATTCAAGGGCGCTGTGTGCAATTCTTAACTTATGAGTGAAGACAAGAAAATTTGTGTAAGTTTTATCAAATCTGTGTAAAGGTTTTCATAATATATAAAGTTTACATCAAAATCCATGGTCATGGCACTATAAATAGTGATTAAGCATTGGGATATGATACAATATCGATTATCTTTTACTGGAAAATTGGAAAACATGTAAAAATAATGATAAATTTATATTGTTGGCGGCCATTTTGAATACTTAATCAGGTCACATGACCATTAGTAGCATATTTTGGGACAAGTGTGTCATTGTCATTCAAAATATACATACTTACTGTGGGAAATATTTCATAATATTAGTTGCAGGATGTTATGTTACGTTATCCTTTGACCGACCTAACATTTAATATACAGAGCCTTTGTTTACATTACACTTAGCAGGTCAAAATGATACAAAATATCAGTGTTTTTTCAAAATTTTTGTCACAATTTCATTTCAGTCCATGCTGACGTGATAGAAAACAGGTTTTGTGATGAAAAAAGATGAATAAATGAGGAATTCCTATGAAAATAAGAAATATATTTAAAAAAATACAATATTTTATATATTGGCGGCCATTTTGAATACTTAATTAGGTCACGTGACCGTAATTTGCATATTTCTTGGACAAATATTTTATGGTGATTCAAAAATTATAATGGTATGGTGGACAGTCTTTGTTAAATTAAGAAGTCAGACGTCATGCTAGATGGTACTTCCAAATGTCAACTTCACCACAGGGCCTTGGTGTGCAAAAGGGTTAAAGTGGAAAATAACGTACGAAAGATTGTAGTATTCTAAGCAACATCTATACGTATGATATGTGATTCTCTAAAGTTTATTGTCGATAATTTACAGTAATAAGATGGGAGGGGTACGTTAATATGTCAATGCTGACAGCTGATATTTTTCAAAATATACTGAAATAAACACTGACGTGAAGCAGTCAATTAAACTACTGAATAATCATTTATTTTAATCATCCCATAAACAAGTACAAAATAAAGCTCTATCGACAGACCAGCCACTTTTCCTGTATGTAAAAGGTGACAATTCATATCTACTGAGCCATGGTTTTGTTTACATAGATCTATTTCTTTCCCGTTGTCTTCATCCTTTGAATCTATGCTATCGCCCTATGGTAAAATTTGTCTAGCCAACGAGCTAGGATAAGCTGCCCTGCGATACTAAGATTAAGCTAAATTTGATTCGCTATCCTACTGGTTATACCTGCCATCTGCCATAATCATTAAATGATAACAGCCACAGACAGACAGACAGACAGACAGACAGACAGACAGACAGACAGACAGACAGACAGACAGATAGGTAGATAGATAGATACATAGATACATAGATAGACAGGCATACTCAGGCTCCTTTCCTCTCTCCCTCCCTTCCTTCCTCCCTACCCACGAAGATGCATGCATGCCTACATACATACATACCATACATACATACATACATACATACATACATACATACATACATACATACACATACATACATACATACATACATACATACATACATACATACATACATACATACATACATACATACATAGCATGCATGCATGCATGCATGCATGCGCATGCATGCAGCATGCATACATACATACATACACACACACACACACACACACACACACACACAAACACACACACACTGCAAAATAGCGGACGCTAGACGCGTCTTTACGCGTTCAAAATGTACATGTCGGTGTTCAAATTTGAACGGCTAGTGTTCATATTGTTAACACTAGAGTTCATAATATTAATAATGATGTTCTAAACCTGAACACTATGTGTTAACAACGATCTCCTTCAAGTGTCAAAAACTCAGCATCACAGATATTTTACAATACTGTGAAACAATTAACAGTCTTTTGTGTATTTTACTTTACAATGGCTATATTAAATTTACTATTGCTTCACTGTCCGGTAAACGTACACGGATTTTTGTGTAACGAATTTCACACTGAGTGAAAAATATTTCCGGCCTACAATTGCTGAAAGTATGTTTTTACTAAAAAGGGAAGTATACAAAATAATTTTACACGTTTATTACGGGTTGAAAGTTTAAAGATTAGAAAAGAAAATCAGAAAACCACCGTGAACGTTTTAATTTTAACATCGGCATGCAAGAGGCGTTCTACTTCTAAACACTTGGTGTTCAATTTTGGTGCCTTTTCCTATCCCATGATGCATCAAAACGGAAGTTGCGACATTTTTCTTGTAAGCGCACCCTGAAGTCGTGATCGTGCGGAAGCAAGACTAGAAAGGGTAAGTTTCCTCTCCAAAATAGTAAAAGGTATTAGATTTTTGAAGCATCTATATTATCGTCCTTTGAAATTAATTGTATTGTACCTTGGAATAGCTTAACTATGAAGAAACCTTTAATTCTGTCAGTAGCTGCTATACCAACAACTAGCTGTGACTACGCAGTGGTACTTTTGGCCATAGCCTATCGATCGATCTCACTCGGGTCAAGGGTCATCGGAACACAACTGTAGCGATAACCCTTGACCTGAGCGCGATCGATACGCCTTGCATAGTACCGCTGCGTAATCACAGCTAACAAATGTCTGTTAGTAAATGCAATAGCATGTAAAACATCAGTTAAACATCGTGAAGTATACAATGTATTGTTTCAGCATATGAGAGTTTGGCTTTTTTATTTTAATCAGTTGATGACAAGAAGCAGCAAATATTTTGTAACAGTATTGAAGAGAGGCACTGTATATGAAAGTCTCCCCTTTTCCTTAACCTAATCAGCCCCTTGTCTTTCATTTAAAGTTTCATCTCGCCATATTACCTATTGTTGCATTTTTTTCAGGATGTAAAAAGTTGGATTTAACTGAAAATCGAAGAGTTGTTATAGAAGCTGGTGGTACAGATAACGAAGAAGATGAGTCTACAGGTAGCTGTCTGGAAACAAGCTTGAGAACCTCAGTTCATCTCTAATGTAGATTTAAACTTCCAAGGGTCAGTAACTGAATTTTGATAAATTTCTGTATTTTTGTTCTGAATTAATCTAAGCTTTGGTAGCATGCTATGATCAACTAAATGTTGCCGGAGAATAAGTTTTCACAGACGTGTTGTCTCCCTTATTTAAATTAAAGCTGAAAGCGACAGACCATTCAGAGTAAAAATGTCCACTCTGAATTACTGATTTTTCTGAAATTTTCACTCTGAATTTTCTGTCACTTTCTGCTTCAATTTTTCATCCCCTTGCATCTGATGAAGGAGACTTCACGTCTTTGAAAGCTTATGCCCTTGTAATATTTAGTTGATCACAGCCGCCTGCTACCAAACCGTAGATTATTTTGTATTGTACCTCAACACGTCTCTTGTACTTAGCAACTGGTTTTTAGCTTTGCTGTCAGCTAAATAGGTGGATGTGTAGCATTGTCCTCAAATTTGTACATCCAAATGTTTTTCTTCAAAACAGCCTGTACGAATCCTTTAATATTTGGATAACAGGTCCCAAGGGATTACCCTAATCAGATATGCTCAAATTATGATGAAATATGCAAATTTATATTTTTGAGGTTAAGTTTGCTATTTTTTGGCAAAAATCTTCTTCTCTTTTACTGCCGTCTTCAATATTTGCTAAACATGTCCCTAAAAATGACCTTAGTCAAATTTGTGCTAGTTGTGATGAAATATTCAAATTTTTATATTTCATGGCAATTTTTGTCATTTTTGGTCAAAAAATCTTTAAAAAATCTTTTTCAAAACTGCTAATCGAACAGCTTTGATATTTAGGACATAGATCGCTACTGATAGTCTTTTCAGATTATTCAAATTATGCAAAAATTGCAACTTTGTGTTTTCAGGACATTAAAGACATTTCAGACATTTTTAAGACATTAGGGATTACCAGAATGTGATATATTCAAGTTATGATGAAATGTACATTTTTTCATTTTAAGGGTGATTTTTACCATTTTTGGTAAAAAAATTGTATAAAAATTAATAGCAGGGTACACCAGAATTTGAAAGGTCTTTACGAATATGTTTTAAATTTCTGAGACGTATATTTTTGAAATGTCACCCATTTATTCAGGGTTTATTTAAAGATATTACAAACAAACAAACTTTTTTGTTTATGAAGGACTTTGTTGGACAAGGAAATAGGTTTTACCCTGCCAAGGACCCACTTTCCCCACTTTCTGCATGTTGTGCCTTACTGTGACACTTTGACAACTTGACATGTTGTGTTTACTTTAGTGTGGACAACTATTTACCAAGTGCACAAGAGAAGCCTTGACTAACTTCTTTTTTCTTCAAAATTTACAATTGTCTGTACAAGAGGAAATGTCTTTAAGAAACCATCTTACAAAAATGGAGTATGCATTTCATACATATACGTCTTGTCAACACAATAAGTATGCCAAATTTTGGGCTTTTCAGATGATTTTTGTACATTTTAAACAAGTATGGACATGAAACGTTATCCACAATATGGTGATTTTTATTGCTTATGTTTTTGATAGGAAGGTGTTAACACTGTTGGTTTTTTTCCTCTGACAAACTTTACATACAAAGTTGCAATGTTTATTTGACCATTTACAGTAAATTATTGTATTTTACTCTAGAAATGTTATCGTGTTATCGTGTTATCGTGTATTTTTAGAATAAAATAATTTTACTGGATATCAATGGTCTTTAATGTTATTTCAAGGCTTGAACACCCCATGAACGCCCAAAATTAAAGGTGTTCAACAAGCGCGCATCATGTGTTCTGGCCTTTAACACACTTATCGTTGAACGGCGTCCATGCGTTCAAAAAGTGTTACAGCCCTTTGAACGCGTAAAAGCGTTCAATTTTTGAACACATTTCCTGTGCAACGTGTGTTCAGATATGGAACACCATGGTGTTCAATATAATGTCTGATGAACACGTAGCGTTCAAAATCTGCACACGTGTGTTCAAAAATTGAACGTTGGTTGAACACGTAGTGTTAAATTTCTGAACGTCTAGAGGCGTTCAAAAAGTGTTACAAAAGGCGTTTAATTGGCGTTCTATCCTTGAACACTTAACTTTACAGTGTAACATACATACATACATACATACATACATACATACATACATACATACATACATACATACATACATACATACATACATACATACATACATACTCAACGAGTCAGATATACTTCCGCTTTAGTAGCTAAACAAGTCATCGTTGATTACACAGTCCCCGCTTGTCCATTTTGTTATAATCTTAGGTGTCCAGGTAGCTGTGGTCTACGTAGCTGTGGAATGATATTGATGCGGGATGCATCAGGCCTCTGATTTGCATAATAAAGTAATCTGAGGAACGTTCAATAAAATTGACCCCTCTCTGCCGGTAATGACCATTGAAGGAACTTTTGATTATATCACACATAACGATGCCCTCACTGCCTCTAGTGTCATGATGGCACATACTATACACATGTTTTGGTGGAAGTTTAGAAATGGTATGGGATCGGGTATGCTGTTGTAATTAGCCATGTCGGATCATATAATGAAACAAATTAATGTGCACAAAAATGCAGCCATATCACGTTTAAACAAAATCAGTCCATCGAAGGACAGTGACCTATGTTTATGTTTTAAAGACATAAAAAATCACACCAAAATTGAAATCAAATGGCTGTCTATTGACTATATGGATCATAGCACAAAATTAGTAGACCTGCATATGTATGCCATAGTACTTTATCTTTGTACCAAGTCTCAACATTGGATAAGGAATATTTGCATATGATTAAGCCTCAAAGACATGAAGAAATCCAAAAATGACCATCTAGCAGCGATATTGGGGGAAAATGACAATCTGGCAACCATATTGGAACATGTCACGAAGTACATTGACATGTACATGTATGCCATAGTGCATGATCTTTGTGCCAAGTTTGGACAAAATCGGTGTAATGACCTTTGAATTAAGTTTCAAAGACATGCAAAATTCCAACAAAATGGCAGTTCTGCAGCCATATTGGCTCCTATCGCAAGGTTAATTGATACATGCATATGTATGCCATAGTGCTTTGCCTTTGTGCAATGTTTGAACAAAATCGGTTCAAGGATGTTTGAGTTATGGCTCAAAGACATGAAAAATCGCAAAAATATGGCCACCTTGCGGCCATATTGAATCGTATCGAAAAATAAATCGGTGTGCATCTGTAGGTCATAGTGCTATGCCTTTGTGCCAAGTTTGAATAGAATCGGTTCAAGGATGTTTGAGTTATGGCTCAAAGACATGAAAAATCGCAAAAATATGGCCACCTTGCGGCCATATTGAATCGTATCGAAAAATAAATCGATGTGCATCTGTAGGTCATAGTGCTATGCCTTTGTGCCAAGTTTGAACAAAATTTGTTCAGCAGTGTCTGAGAAACGACTGCGGACGAACGGACGCACGGACGCACGGACGCACAGATGGACGGGACCCAATCTGTGAGTCCCCGCGGACGACTAACAAGTCAAATCACTAAAACATCAGATTATTCTGACTATTTAGTTTAGTTTAGTTGTGTTGAGTTTAGTTTTGTTTAGTTTTAATTTTGTTTACTTTAGATTACTTCAGTATAGTTAAGGTTATTATGAAAATAACGCAAAGAATGTATAACGACACATAGATTTGGTCATTAGCGCGCGTTTAGCGCGTCCGGCGATGCGTTGCACTAATGTCTGAATGCTTACTTTGCGGTGTTTTCGTAATAGTTATTATTATATTACCATGCTCTGCCCGTCGCATTTTGATGTCGAGCTAAACCACGTGACTGACCAAAAATACACAGTAATGGTTTGATTACATGCCCGTGAATATGAATAATAAGATTAACGACTCAAAGTATCGTAATTTTACAGCTCAAACGTAATTCATAATCAATCACAAAATAAACTGGAGCACTTGTAGGTCAACTTAAAATACTTTTTTCTGAAAACATCTCCGGCTTTGCCAATTTTTGACAGCGCGCGTGACAGTGCGTCGCGTATTGCTCAGTTTCTGGGGCCCAGTTGTCGTTCGCTCCTGAAATTTTCGGAAATTTTGACGGTTTCCTTGCGTTCGGTGATAATATAATGGAAATAACAGACTCCGATCTGACCATTAACGTTTATTTGTGGGCGCGGGCTCGAGGAAAGCCAAATTACCGGGCTCGGCAAGCCTCGCCCGTTAATTTTTGGCTTTCCTCTCTTCCTTGCCCACAAACAAACGTTAATGGTCAGCGCGTTGCCCGGTATTTCTATATCATACATCTCCTTTTTTATCAAGAATATATGCACCCGTCGTTTCCGATGCATTATTCCATACACTTTAAAGGCATATTCTGCGAGCGGGTTAAGGGTAAGCGCCATCTTTGTTTACATCGCGTGGTCATCCAACATCGGATGTACGAGCCGAGCAGCGATGTCGTGCCAGATTTGTACAGTGCCGTCTTGGTGAACTGTCGATATTACCTCATAATATTTTTCACCTGCAAACAGTCGTAATACATTTACTTCTGTTTCTTTTATCAGAAGTTATTTTTAAGTACAGTATGGAGTTTCAGTATGGAGCCATTCAATTATGCAATGTTTATTATCAAATATGAAAGTAAAGAGGTTACTGCATGCCCGTTACGTGCCCGTTTTTACGGAAGCTCGATTCTATTGTTTGCGAAGGCAGATGTATAGTAATTTATTTTATGTTATTATATTTTATTTTATCTGAGTATCTACCTGTTGATTGCTGGTTGTCTGCAATACATGTACATCAGAAAGAATGTTGTTATCCTCTATTTAATAAATCAACTGACTGTGTATACCAATTATTCTCTCAAATATATGATAATAAACTAGTCAAAATCTAGTAGTTACCTGCCTCAGATGATCAGTTGGTAAAAATACTGATTGACAGCTATCTAAAATTAAGTCATTCAAATTTGAAATGGAAGTCAGGGAGCGATCAAGTTTTGTACTTACTTAACGAGTAAGCAAACACTTTGTAATACCATTCCAAAGTCAAAAAATATCTGTTAATGCTTTAAAACTGGGAAAAATTTTTAAAATTATTACAAAATGCGTTAACTGTTATTACAAAGTGCGAATTATTACAAAATGCTGATACCCTTGTTACATTTTACGTAGACAATTTTTATTACTAAATGCCGATACCCTTGTTACAAAACGCGTAGACTGGTTTATTACAAAATACTGCAGACGTTATTACAAAATGCGTCAGTTATTACAAATGCTGATACCCCTTATTACATTTTGCGTAAGTTATTACAAAATGCGTCAGTATTACAAAATGCCGCAGTACAGATTTGGCTACATATCTGAAAAAATAGATTTTGTGTACATATGCAAATCTAAAAGCAGCGATTACGGTGAATAATTCTCCCATCAAACGTTGCGCTAGAGACATATATTTAATGCGTGTATTGTATATCAACGATTAATTAACAGGAGGTCAAGCTAAACACATGATATCAGCAATTTATAGATAGTGTACTGTTCTTACTCTTGTCGCTAGAGAAGTATATCTGAGAGAGAGAGAGAGAGAGAGAGAGAGAGAGAGAGAGAGAGAGAGAGAGAGAGAGAGAGAGAGAGAGAGAGAGAGAGACAGACAGACAGACAGACAGAGAGCAGAGACAGCAAAAAAAATGACAATGGAGGCAACGTCAAGAGAGAGACACACACAGACAGTCAGTGCAAGGTAAAAAGGGAACAAAGATAAGAGAAACTTTAGCCGATAGCACATCTGAGGGCAAACATTTCAGCAATCATGTCAGTAATTTATGAACTGATGACAAAACACGGTCGGTCATGACGAACTCCGACATTGTTTTGATGTTAACAACACACGTACGTGTACAGGTATACCATTGCTGACAGACAGTCTAGTGAACTTTGCTATTCGGTTTGTTTGGACTAGTTTAAACTGATCTTTGTGAAATCGTCACACGTTGCGCAGTGGCATTGGTAACCTGATTACAAGGCTTAATACTGTAGTCCGCGTTTATTATTTGCATGTCAAGTTTGCTGGTCCCTGCTAGGTAAAGTGTGAGAGCAAATATTTTGTGTAAAGCTCGTGCGAGAGGTCGCTCGACCCAATGATAAATCAACATGCAACTGTGTCAAACAGTCCGAAGAAACAAATTTAGGCTGCGTACACAAACACGTCTGAAGAGGTTTGGGAATTGGAGGGGGGGGGGCTCAAAAATGAGGATGCATCAGGAGATACTTAAAAATACTGACCTTGGGGTGAACTTGAAAAAATAATTATACCGCTTAATGAAAGTGCCATGTATAATGGACTAATCTTCAAGGTCAACTAAAAGTCTAGTTTAACGAAAAAAGTTCGCAGTTAGGTGTATTGTTCACACATATTTTAGGTAGAATGCGCTTCGGGAATAGATATTCAGTATCCATTGAAATTTTTTCAATAAAGTTTACACAGGAATAGCGGCTATTTTGAATTTCACATATCGGAAAATCTTTGGTAATTTGTTTCTCTAGTACCTCAGTTTGCACCGTGACCCCCGAGTTTTATTCTTTATTTTGAAAGAGAATAATCGAAATATTCCTTAAGGAAAGTTTGAGCAAAAGTTTTAAGTCTTTCACTTTCTAGGCGCACACTACCTTAAAGCTTTCTCACATTCATAAAGCTAGCGTATATTGCACCAAACCCTCCAGTGAACATGGTGATCTAGATTACAATGAGCAGAATGTTTGGAATTGATGCATACAGCCTACGCACAATAATTTGCAGAATTCTACAACAGAGACTTCAATCTAAAGGTGTGTGCTAAGGTTCCATATTGATCATCACATGTTGGCTCTGACAGTTTTACTTAAAGCCCGTTTCTAAGTCTCCACGATGTAGTTCGCGCCTCGAACATCAATTTCCTAAATCAAACTTTCGACCGTTCTCTTTCAAAATCAAGAATAAAGATAGGGGTGACCATACCAATTTTGGCACCAGAGAAACAAATTACACAATATTTACTGATTTTTGAAATTCAAAATGGCCGCCATTCCGGTGTTATCTCTATGAGGGAAAATAAAATTCTCGATTTTCATAAACCTAAGCCGGTGAGAACTTTATTCACTCAATGAGCCTCAAATTTAGCCCCGATAAGTTGTTGGCCAAAAGAATATTGAGAGTCAGAATATCTGTCCCCGAGGCGAATTCCACCTTAAAAAGGAACAGTATGCATATATTGATGGGCTCTGTGGTATTTAGCTATTTGCATATGACCTATTGCCCCGGTTTACCCAAAACAATTTTCAGGTGTAGTTTTGTAAGACTGATAGTGAGAGGCCGAAACCGAGTGGGACACGATACGGTTGTATCCGAATATGTACTGCGGGTGATGTTTGTCACGTGATATTCATGTTTGTTTCACGTACTTTCAGTCGAGCGCCGACTGATAATGAAATTTTGCCAGCCATTTTCCCTTGCTCTATTACCCAGCCGTAATAACTTGTTAGACTATAGCTGATTTGAGATTCTTCAAACAGCTACAGTACAATCAGACGGAAGTACATGTAATGACTTATTTTTAGTCTCCTGTAATTTCGTTTCCTTCTGTGGCCATTTCGCAAAGCCTTTTACTAAGTTTGTCATCTTTACCGCGAAATTTGTCATCATACCTATAAAGACAAAGTTATCTTTCCCAGTCATCAAGGTACAAGAATACGTAAATTTAAATTTCAAAACTTTCATTTGTCATTTTGTATCTCTCGTTGCTGTCAATACACAATATTTTAGAAATTACTGCATTCAAATACCACTTTAGATTTTGCTTTTGCATACAATAATCATAATTTTTTTTACTCAGTTCTAATGTTTCTGATCAGTTTATGGGGCGGGTTAATCAAGAAAAGAGAAGAAATTGATACATACAGTCCATCACCGCCTCTGCAGATGTGACTGAATTATATTTTAGGGTGTCAAAACATTATTATGAGAATGACGGGGTGTTTGATTTTTATATATTGTTACAGGAGGAGAGTACTTGAACAAATTAGATATTGTTTACTCCCCTACACAGGTGTTTGTGAACGCAGCCTTACGTTGCACGATACTCTGCTCCTTTGACCCGGCGTCATAAATACCTGTACAATATATCTTTTATTAAACGGTTGAATAGCGTTTGTATGAGCAGTGTATGCTTCGCAGCGGTCGTACACTGTCGCGCCACTTCTGCAAAATCACACACCGACAATTCACCGATCTCTGAACTCCTGATCTGTCGCGATGGCTAAAAAGTCGAACTGATTGAAGTTGACCGTATGCACGAACCCGACGGAGCTCGAACTCGTTTCCTGTTTGCCCTGGATTTGCTATTCATATCACGTAGAGATTATTTTGTCGCGCGTAGAAAATATCTGTCCCGTTAACCCCGATACATCGCGTCCTCCGACTGCAGTAGACTTTGTCCCAGCTCGCTGTCATGATTGTTTGGGTCGATAAGTGCTACGAGTTTGTGTTTTCAGTGATTGCACGACACAATTGATGTTTAAACAAAGCTAACGGTGTCAACTAACCGGTCACCCCGGCAAAAACTCCTATCCTCGTGCCAGCGTTTGCGCATTCATACTTTTTGCCAATATTCTTCCTGGTTCACCAGCGCCAGCACATCGTTCAGTTCCGCTTCTTGCCTTATATGTGAGCTGTAAACAGCAAACAGAAATGGATCCGTGTCGGTTATGTCAAACTGCTCCTAGCTTCACAGTCCTCGTACTTCTATTATCGACGGTAAGTTTCAATATTTTTTCACAATTGGAACTAAACACTTTCAAAGTCTGTATGTAACGATAGCCTACATTATGGAGCAATTCCGTAATACCCAATTCAAACGTTTTGACAAATACGATGAGACTTGACTCATAAGCCTAACATACACAATTTTGATTTATTTCCCTGAGGACATTTTTTTGGATTTCACAGTCTTGCGCGAAACTTTAAAGGGACATGTTTATTGACACGTACAATTCCGAGTCATGTCCTATATGTGTGTACTTATATAAATTACACATTGCAGACCATTGCTTTCCACTGTATTTGAAATCTTTCGAGACCATTTGCTGTAAGTTTGATGTCATCAGCAATATACCCCTTGAAGAGAGAAGTGGTAGTGTATTGATATTGAGTAATGATATAACAAACATGGCGACGATGCTACCATTTGATAACGTTCAACTTCCTGTTGACATATTTTGCATAATGTTTGAAAGTGCCTGAGTACGGACTATCAGATCTGAGAAACAGCACATAATGCCAATCGTGGTATTGAAGCCAGGAATTCATCCCTGTAGGGCTTTGTGTCATAACACTTTGATCTGCTGAAGGACATTCAAGCCAATGCTGGCGTTGGCGTCATCATAGTTTCTTTGGAAAAGGAAGATAAATTCGGATGCCCGTGCCCAAATTCTAATATCATTAAGAATTATAATTTAAACGATATTGTTTAAATGATGCGGTGCCAATTACAACTTAAACGCCATACACTAAAATTAATAATAGTCCTGTTATTCACGTATAGACAACTGCTGATGGACACGTGATTTCGTTGTTTGTTACTTCACTTCGTGTTTTAGTCGATGCGGAAGGGATCCATCTTATTGTATGATTGCATGTGGGTGGAATGATTCCAACTGTTAAAAGTTTCACCTTTGAACTTTCGTCAATACTGGTAAAACAGAGACAAACGCCCCGAACTTTCTTTTATCCTTGTCGTGTTTTTCTCTTCACCAAGTTTACATAGTTCACATACTCAGACAGACAAGTAAGATGCGCCAGTACAGTCTTACGTTGACAAAGACAGATAATGACCATCATGACGTAAGGATAACCTCTAAAACATTATGCTGAGCGACTCGCCACGACACGCTAACCTATTCATACAATCGTGAGAATTTTTTTTTATCCGTAGCAATACACTGTATTCGATTGTGAATATTAAAATCAACGGGTCTCACTTCCTATTGCAGGCCCTCAAATAGCTTTCAATGTTACAATACATAATGATTTTAATGTCAATAGAGGGATAATTGTGAGTTACACCCAATAAAAGTATACCTAAAAGCATTAAATAATTTTATTGAATTCGCATTTATATTAAAATAAAGATATACATGCGTAATTCTGCAGTTATGATTATTCGTGTCGTCTAAACTGGTTCCGTGAATCTAAGAAATGCTTGACATATTTACTGATTTGTAACTTTATGTCCTGTCGGTTGGACACTGAGTCATTTTAATTTACAGCAATGTTAATGTTTAAATGTTGGAATGAGACGTGTCCACTGTATTTATCTAGTTTGTTTACCCTCGCTCGCAATGTGCACGATAATCATCCACGATTTGCTTATCGCCAGAACTGTCGTGTATCAAGATGTGTTTCAAAAGCTTGTCAAAGTACAGGTTTCACTTCCGAGGTACCAAAGTGTTGAATACCCTTCGCTACAGAAAACCTCCAAATTTGACTTGAAAGATGATGTCAAAAGGCATGTTCCGTGTAATTTCTGTCTTCTTGTTGTTGTGATTTTTAGTTTTTTTATATTTCTTCGGTGTTAGCCCCGATGAATGTAAAGTCGGCTGCTCGATGAAAGTGTAAATAAATAGATAATAATTAAACACAATTATGAAACTATTGAAAACCATTGAAGGTCATGATGTAATACAACCATTTACATTAATGGCGTAATACAATATGCATTGTACTCAGACAATGTCGGATACTACATTCAAAGTATCGCTGTTAGAAAGTGCCGTTATCATTGATAGGAGAACTCAACGGAAGTGACGGCAGTGATAAATGTCGATTTCCGTCTCTTCTCAGTGACCCGGCCAGAACGCGAAACATCCGCGGCTAAGCCATGGCTATTTTGAGCGCAATTTTTGCCGAGAGCTTTTGTGCTGCCTTGTTTCCGGGTTCAAAGTATGGGTTCAAAACAGAATGATAAAGATTTGCATTGTGACAATTGCGCATCGGGGTTTTGGGGTCAAGCAACTCAGTTCAGCTCTTCTTTTAACAAAATGAGGTCATTAGCGTTTGAAAGTGTAGATATACAAATTTGGTGCTAAAATTACCCATGAAAAGTATCAAATTTTATTTATTTCCGCTAACTATAACTTTTGACGTGTTCCTAGTATCTTGTGTTGTTTGTAACGCAATCAGTGCTTCGTGTCCTACTCTTGTGGGATTTCCCAGTATTCAGCTTGTCATTACGAAACGCTGTAAGTGAGAAATGGCCGCAATTATAATCCGACATCCCTCCTGAGTAGAGTTCGTTTAAGAACAGCCGCATTTCATATCGAAAACAATGAATTATGTTGACTAAAGAAATAATTTTTGTGTAAACTACAATTTAGCTGAATAAGAAAGCGCCTTTGCTGTAGGCAACTATAATAACGAAAACATTCCCGAGGTCACATTATTGTTCCTTAAGAATGAAGCTGGTCTTTGATATTTAATTTTTATTCTAAATATTTAAAACTCTATCACTGTAGCTGACTTTAAGGTGGCGTAGCGATTGACAAACTCACGTTTCCCAAAAGCAATATTTCTCACAAAAATCCCTCACACTATATAATTTCAAAAAGCAAAGACTCTAAAGTTTTGTGTGGTAGCAACAGTTTACGAATGAAGGGGTACATATATTATCGGTGGGGGGATAAAATAGCCCTCAATTTTGATGTCAACAATAAAACAAATTAGTTGAAGTCTGAAAACGACATCGTTTTATTAAATATATTTCATTTGAACTAGAGATTATGAAGAAAAAAAGACAAATTTGTTTTGCATTTTTATTGCCATCCCTAAATGGCAGGAATCGAAAGACTGAGATTCAAAAAAAATGATTAAAATCATTATAAGTAAACCTGAAATATTTCTCATTCCAAATGAAAGTGTTTTATTGCCAAACAAAATTGTTGTTCTGTTATAGAGCATTTCAAGAATAGTGTGAAAATTTCACAAAATTTTTCCTAGCGAGAGTGGAGCTATATCATTTTAAAAATGTTCGAATGAGGAAAACGCCGGGGAGGTAAAAACGCCAGGAATCTCCTGATTTGTATACATTGCATAAATTTAAACTTCTTTCTCACGCAACTTGTAACTGCCGCTTGCAATGCTAGAAAGTGTACCCTAACAATGGTTCAATATTTGACTGACAAATTGCTGAAAATTGAATAAATCTGTGCAAACAGTGCCCTTGGGCAAGGAAAACTGGGTGTAACGTGCTACGCCCTCTTCATTATTGACGTAATCTCCAGCATTTTAGTCAACGTTATAAAATACTTTAGTTTCTTCTTCTTCATACAAAACCACGTCCAAATGTCTCGTGTTTAACTGATAAACAAGACTTTATGTGTGCAAAGGGTGGGGTTCACTTGTCAACCGACACATCGTGCATTAAACATGCACAGTGAGTCTTGTCGACCGGGCTTAGCCAAGTAGTTTGTGCATTTCAATATATTTTAGGGAGATAAAATGTGCCTTTTTTTCTGCAGAAAACAGGACAGAAACGTCATTAACAGTTGCAGATACTGTCAATGTCCCCTAAAAAGAATGAAGTCGACATCTTTTGACAATATTTTGAGTAGCATGTTTGACGCAGTTTCATGTCAGAAACGATTTCTGCTATTTAGGGAAGATGTTCGTGAGAAAGGTGTCTTAATATTACTTGGTAATCAATCACGCATTATTATTGTACCAGCTGTGAAAAGGTTTTACTCTTTTGCTCAACTGACAAGTTAGATAAAGGAAAATGCGCCGGCAATGAATAGCATTCGGTAATTTTCGGAAAAGGATAGCAGACCAGCTAGCAATAATAGTAGTGTGGGAGAAGATATCTAGTCGAGAAAAGGGAAGCGCGGGTGATTCCTGGTAAGGCGAGGGGAAATAGAGGGCGGGAGAGTAATATTTTCAATTGAAATCTGGGGGCTGCTTGAGAACAGCTTTAGCCCCCCCCCCCTCCCAACCCCTCCCAAGTTTTAATTTTGTTTTAGAAAAAGCTAGAATAGCACGTAACGATTGACAAACGAAATAGGTTCCATTTTCTGGAAATCGGCTAGTCCCTGTTTACTGTGAAGACCGAAACAAATCAACGGATGTCTTAACTTTCCAGGCCTCCCACACTTTCACTCTGATGCAAAAACATTATATTGGTGACATCATTTCCAATACGTGACAATACAATGTATATTTTTATTCTATGAAACAAAATGTCACGGAAGTAAAATAATAAATTCCTAGAACGCAGGACGTTGGCCCAATCAACATAGACCCAGCAACAAGCAGGGTCAATTCTTCAGGAGATCCATTTCAAATTCGTTGTATCGGATATGCAAGGTTTGAAGATCCATTAGCGACTTTTGTTGGAATTTCTAGCACTGTTGTTGAGGTTGTAAACTGTGTTCCCTGTTCATGTTGTATGCACGATTCAATACATTTTTATTGGTCTCGAACTTATGTCACGCGGTGCCAACTCATCCAACAAAGCAGTCGATGGAAAAAGCCGCTGGCCTATATCACCGCAACGTCCAAATGTAAAGGGTGCAACATATCGACACGGCCTGCACAGACACAACGTCTACCATTACTGTTGAAAGAGGAATTTTAGTGGAAACTAGAATTCACTTGTCAACAATAACATTGCATTAAGTACACAAATCGTAGTGTCGGAAAGACTTTGATAATTCTCTATGGAGACGTCAAAATAACGGAGACTTGTCTCATATCACAAACAGGAATATTACTAAATAACAGGAAATTCTGTCGCAGGTCAGAACTCTCAATTATTGATATGTACAACTATTGTCCTATTTCATAATTTTTAAATCTTAAGGTAGAATGCGACTCAGAAACATATATTCGGACTCTCAAATTTTTACAATTCTTTTCTGATCCACCACTTGTGAGGGCTCATTTCAAAGCTCTTGGTGTAATAAAACTTTTAACCGTCTTAGTTTTTCGAAAATCGACAATTTTTTTTCTCCATGGAGTTAAAACAGGGATGGCGGCCATTTTAAATCAGTAAATCTAGGGTTATTGTTCCCCTGTACCGGTAACCGCAATGACCCGAGCGACCCTGGCAAAACCTGCACCTGCAAACCCTGGATAATTTTTTTCGCATTTTTTCGCATTTTTCAAAAAAAATCCAGTAATTCTCCAAATTGGACGTATTTAAATTATTGGTCTCAGCAAACAAAATAAGGATTTAAATAATGTCCTCCGACCTACCTACCCTAATTTGGGGAGGCATTTTAAACATATCTTATTTTAATATGGCCTAATATGGACTCGTGAGCAAAAAACGTCCAAAAAGAATTAAGGGAATTACAGACTACAAGTTTGACCACGCATTCTAGAGATTTTTACCAAGAGAGATATGCGTCAAGGTTCTGATGCCAGAACCGAGAACTGAATATTTATCCTAAAATAGCTGCATACAGTTGCATCTAAAGTAAATCGCGTGAAATAGACCAGGGTGTAATGATTTGTTGGTCATGGGTCTTGAATCACGCTTTGGTGGAAAAAATAAGAGATGACGATATTGATTAAATTGATCTGAGAAATCGTGTCCGTTTCTCAGGACCATCAGATTAACTGGAGTCAGTGTTTGCCTTTGAAGAGAAGTCTGTTTACTCAAAGACATTTGCCGATCGTTATTTATACAGCATCCGCTTTTTGTGAGGAGTGATTTAAACGCGTGCTTGGCAAGTAAACTCATTCAGTTTTGGTGATTTTGATGGCGGAATATAAAGCTCTCTTTGGACTATAGTATGCAAGGTCCCACTGTGTACGAAGGTTACGCTACAGAAAGTGTGTGCATGTGTGATATTCAGTCACCGTTTAGGAGTTTTTGAAATATTCATTGTTCAAAAATTCTCTCAGTTCAAAATTCCGACAGCCTTTGTCATTAAATTTGCGTGTTTGAAGGAAATCCAAATCACAATTCCGTAATGGGATTTTCGCAATATCCAAAGTTTCGTATAGAACAGAGGGTTTGAGGTCCAAAGGAATGGGTATCGATTATCATGCTCGTGTGTAGTAGATTATCAACGGTTTCTAAAACTTTTCCCTTTGGTTGAACATTGTTGTTTTTACTTCACTAGGCAATACTATGTCACGCCACGACTCCACTGTCAAGCACGATGGAAGTCACTGCTGGACCGACAATACCCGGCACAATGGAAGTCACTACCGATGTGCCGTCAACTGCTGGCCAGACAATGGCCAGCACGATGGAAGTCACTACCAATGAGCCGTCAACTGCTGGCCAGACAATGGCCAGCACAAGCCCTACAGATATCACAACCGCTCAGCAGACAGATGTCGTGACCTCTGTACCATCAACTGCTAGTATGACAACGACAATCACCAGTCCAACAGATAACACTACTGATCAGTCATCAACTACTGACCAAACAAGCGTTGGGCCATCCACCTCAACGGTTTTGCCTACTACCGAAGCGCCAAGTATGCAATCGTTTATTATCTGATCACTCTATTAATAGAAGCATAACTACTACAGTCCGACAGTCTTTACACTTTCATCTTCTGTATGTATGTATGTATGTATGTATGTATGTATGTATGTATTGTTATGTATGTATGTATGTATGTATGTATGTATGTATGTATGTATGTATGTATGTATGTATGTATGTATGTATGTATGTATGTATGTATGTATGTATGTATGTATGTATGTATGTATGTATGTATGTATGTATGTATGTATGTATGTATGTATCTATGTATGTATGTACACACACGCGTGTGTATGTGCTTATATCTGTGTGTGCATGTGTGCATGAATATGAACAATGTTATTATATTTATACCATGCCAATATCGCTCCATCCTTGTGACGTATACAGTAAAATATCAACCGTCATATTTTATGGTAAATATCGAGATATGCAGGAAAAACGTCATCAGTTTTGGATTGTTCCGAACTACATTTGCTATTTGATAGGAAACAAAGTAAACAATCAAAATGGCCGCCGCTCTACGTCTATGATGCGATGTTGACGACACAAAAATTTGAAGGGCTTAGTATTTCGGGTAGCTAAATACGGGAGTAAAATGTTGAATTTTGTATCCCGCTGTACAGCGACGTCGCGCGCGCGGCACCCGTTGATATGGGAACTCCCAGTGTAAACAACTAAAATGACCGCCTTCTTATGCTTCGTATACGATCAAGCGCGATCGGAATAATGAGAGATTTAAAGCAGATGCAAGTTTTTGATCAGTAACGATTTTAATAACATATTGCACCATATAAAGTTCTTCCAGTAAAAAATCGTATAGCATCGTATAGTTTATGAATGAAGTCTGTTTACACAAATGTTTACACATTCATGCGAAAGGCAGAATAAAAGTAATACCAAAAATTTAAGGTTTGCCTCATAGTTTGTAAATTCTGGGCGTGGGTATATGATAAATGGGTTATTACCAAATATCACCTATCCTTTGCCTCGTATCAGCATTCGTGTCGTTTGTGCTGCTTCAGACACTCGACTTAATGACACTCATGCTGATACGATACAGGAACACGCAACATTGGGTAAATAACCTCTATCTATCACTAAGAGCAAATACACTAGTTTCGCTTCATGGTAGTATTTAAGTCTGATGGATGGCCCCACCCATGTGACGAATTCTACCTGTGCATGAAAACGTACCAACATGTACACATACAAATATGGAACCTGCATGGCATTAGTATTGGTCGTTTAGATTTTTATGATAGGAAAATAACGTTTTTATAGACTGACTGGCTATGTTTTCATGAATATCGTCTTATCCTATTACCCTTTTACAGAAATTACCACAGTATGGTTGTGATATTTCCAGTCAATGCGATGCGTAATTCATCTTTTTGTATAACGACGTAAACAACTTCACTTTGGATTATAATGATGAAATTTTGTTTATAAACCGTCTATATCTACTGTAATTAAAGAGATTAAGGACGCTGCATAAAAAGTCACTCTGCTATTATAAAAATGCAAAAGACACAAGTAAAATGAGAAATATTGACAGTTAAAAGAAAAATATAAAAGTGTACAACTTAAAAATCAACAATAATGGCACTTCGCACATCAACTCATGATCTGGCAAACTTGTATCACCCATAAAGTACAGAACAGGTTAACTGAAAGCAAATTTAAAGAGGTGCGTTTTAAGGTCTGATTTAAAAGAGGAGAAAGTAGGGGAGCATCGGAAATCATATGGAAGATTTATCTGCAATTTTATTTTAATTCTAATTCAACAGCATCGGTCATGGTTACCAGCTACAACGAAACATCAATAACAGTGGAGTGGTCCCCTATGGATAATGACACTGAATTTTACACGATAAACGCCACATGCAATGATGTCAATGAAACTGAATGCACGGACGGTGTGGAGTTGGTAGACGGAACAGAGTCTTCTGGGACGGTTACGAATTTAACTGCAGGAGCTGAATATAGAGTCATCGTCACAGCATATCACACCAATGAACTGGAAAGTCCTTATGACCCTGTTGTCCAACGGACGGGTACGTAGCATGCATTTGAGATGACCATTTCTGGTTAGGCTTGTTATGGCCATGCCACTTCGTTTGATGTATGGCGTGCGAAAGAAGCGCTCAGACATGGGATATCACATGTCTTGTCGAAACACCACTGCCTGCTTCCGTGCTGAGCTATATATCGACAGTATGTGTATGTTACTCTAGTATTTAGACAGTGTCGTTAGGGGCTTTGTGACCCTAAACAAAGTTGCTCTTGTCGCGCATTTGATAATTGAACTCCAAGATGGCATGCAAATTTTCATTGGGACGAACTCCAATTGAGGCACTGGGTGGTCACTATTTGACGATCAGTTGTGAAATAGACTGTGGATGCAACGAAAACTAACAGAGTCATACTGATAATTAGAAATCAATCGGTGAAAGGTTAAAATCTGTTATGTCATGGATATGGAGTATGGATTTAATGTCGAATACGGTGTTCTTCTTATGCAAAGTTACATTTTCTTTTGATCGCGAAAAGGGCGTATTGATACAAAGTACGTGGAGTTGTTATGGGACAGTCATTCAACTCCTCACAGAACTGGTACGCTTTCAGCTCTGCCGAGAAATCGCAATTATAGGGAAATGTTTAATCAAATCTCAAGGTACAAATCTCGAGCTGCCAATCAGAGCATGCGTGACGAAATGGTGTGTTGAAATGCGAGAATCAGTTCAGATTTCCCTTTTGTACAAGAAAAGCCTGTGAAAAAGGGCAGCCGACGTTCGTAAATAACCAAAGACAGGTGATCTCCGACATAGCAGGCGCGTCCCTTGCAAACTTACTCAATGTACCGACGATGGCATGAATAAACAGTTCGTATAAGTATTTGTGTTGGTTTGCCAGTGACAACGCAGGACATCTGTGATACAGTTGCTCTGACGTACGGACTTATGACGCCCTCAACGGCTAAATTAGATATCGGAGCAGGCTACAGCGTGTATGAATGAGATCTTGTCATGTAAATGAATCATGCTACAAGCATGAAACCATTTTCTACCAATCTTGTGATAATTTTGTATTTGTTGGATCATTTTAATCACAACAGTTATGTGTCTTTTCTGACTCCCTAAGCTCTCTCTGCAGTAACTTTGGAAATATGTATAAAAAATACCGCTGGTTGATACAGAGTTCATCAAAAAGTGAGCACTGCTCGACCAGGGTTTCATGTTGTATTAATGAAAAGACAATTGTAAAACACATTAAAATGTTTCACTGTATTAGAGCTCATCTAATCACATTCGGTTTTTATATCACTGCGTCCACAGTTCCATTTCCTCCTCGTGTGGATGAGATTGAGACATACAGCACTACAAGTATTAACGTGACATGGACAGCACCCCCAGGCATTGTATCGGGTTATAGTATCATCTACAGTTCAAATGATGATGGCACCGATACTACGATTAGTGCAGGGCCTGATGACACGAGTGTACTGCTGACGCCGCTAACTCCTGGTGATACTTACAATATTACACTGCACAGTGTGAGTGGAGACGAAACCAGTGTTGCGAGTAACACTGTGCACCAGACAACAGGTAAGAGAATGTACAACAAAGTAATATGCTCTCTCTCTCTCTCTCTCTCTCTCTCTCTCTCTCTCTCTCTCTCTTTCTCTCTCTCTCTCTCTCTCTCTCTTGAACCGAGTGCGTCGTACAAGGGAAATAAATGATTAATTGAAAGATGATTGCTTGTGTGAGTGTGAGTGTTTTCTCGTTTTTTTATTTTGTAGCCTGATATAGATGTCGTTTTTGCCATTCGGGTTAAAGTTCAGAAGCAACGAACCAAACACTATCGAGAAAAAAATGATAAAAATCGGGGCTCACATGAAAATGTCTGATCGAATGAACCAAAACGTTTCCTTTACTTGAATGAAGCACAATAGGATATATTGAATATTACTAGATCAATATTGTTATGCTTACACAGACAAACAAATGTTAACTAGAATCTGTTGGCAAATAAGGACACAACAAAACAGTTTTTCAATTTTTCATGGACAGCGTCTTTTCACGGCTTATTGACAATAGTAGTAAATCATTGGTTGTGTATTCATTCCTTTCTGTAAGTTAGCAAAGTGCTGCTTGTTACAATTGCAGAAAGCTGCATTGTTGCGCCCTACAAATATCCTGAATTCAAGATATGCTTACACTTTGTGACTTTCTTTTACGTTTCCTGATAATTTTCTTTTGCTCTCCCTTGCAGACAAATTAACGCGAATTCTTATGGTATGAGAGAAAATCTAACACGTGCTCTATTTAAATCAAATGACTTACTAAAATGACATGAGAAATATTATTATTATTATTATTATTATTATTATTATTATTATTATTATTATTATTGTTGTTGTTGTTGTTGTTGTTGTTGTTGTTGTTGTTGTTGTCATTGCTGTCGTTAGTTCCTGAGGCCCCATCGGAGGTAGACATAACAGGCTACACCGAAACGACGATGACCGTGAAATGGACACCCCCTGATGGTAACGTCTTCACAAATTTCCACATCAACTATACATCTCACCATAGTTCGATGACGAAAACAAAAATTGAAGATGAAGACAAAACAGAAAGTGAACTAGAGGGCCTGACCCCTGGTGACACGTACACTGTTACCGTTCAAACTGTGAGTGGAGACGAAGCTAGTATTCCGAGTGGTGGAAAAAGTCAGACAACAGGTGGGTAAAAATGGATATCCCCGAGCCCCTATCTGTTTTAATTATATAAGTGGAGCTTGTATCTTGGTTTGTCGTATGTTTTCTCAATCATTACGTATCTATATATCATTAAATAAATTGGACGTGTGTTCTCAGAGTATTGACATGGTATTGCTGTCCCTGCGGTTAAAAACTTATGACGCTAAATTTGGTATCGATAAATGTGTCACCTAAGAAACATATTATTATTATTATTATTATTATTATTATTATTGTTGTAGTTGTTGTTGTTGTTGTTGTTGTTGTTGTTGTTATCGTCGTTATTGTTGTTTTTGATATTTTTTCATGATGATGGTGGTGGTGATGGTCATGATGATGATGATGATGATGATGATGATGATGATGGATTTGTTTTCTTGCTGTGTTTTGCGTTTTCATCATCACTAGTTCCTGAAGCCCCAACGATAGTAGAGATAACTGGCGATACTGAAACAACCATGACCGTGAAATGGACACCCCCCGATGGTAACGTCTTCACAAATTTTCACATCAACTATACACCTCACAGTACGCCGACGACAAAAACAAAAATTGAAGATGAACACAAAACAGAAAGCGAACTAGAGGACCTGATCCCTGGTGACACGTACACTGTTACCGTTGAAACTGTGAGTGGAAGCGAAACCAGTGAACCGAGTGATGAACAATTGCATACAACCGGTAAGTTAAATTCCAAGAAAACTGAAGTTGTATGACGGATTGTTTTTGTCGATAATTTGCCCGTTACACAGCGGTTTCGATTGTGTGTGCATTAGTATAACTGGCTGACCTTGATATCGTCCAGTTCAACTGCAAGTGAAATTCTATCCTTCTGAAATAACAAATGGATCATACTTTACTCAGAGTTGCTACCAACTGCACTGTTTGGCCATCGCAAATTTGAATATATATATATACTTGTCAATAGAGCGAATATGAGCAAATAAAGCTTAAATCTGACGGTTAAGCCTACAGCAAATATTTATGGCAGGCGATGATTCTGAAAACCCGGCTCGACAACACTAAAAACACACAATTTAATGGCCAGCTGACTTCTTACACCCCACAAGATTAAAGAGCAACCGCTTCGCGTCGGGCAATACGCTCCGCCAATGTCCTCGTGCATCCTTTGCGGTATTTTCGTAATGACCTCATAGTATTTTTTCTTTCAGTTCCACTGCAAGCTTCACCAGACCGAGATGATGATGCAGTGACCAATGTTACAATAGGAGTCAAATGGCGCAGCCCCAATGAGGGAAATGGAGTCACAGAGAAATATGTCATTGCTTGCTCCGATGGAGGAAGGGCGTCACCTCCCGAAGTTGAGTACAGTCCAACGAATGAGATGACAGCAAATTGTACCAATCTAGAAATACCTGGTAGAAGTTACACAATTACGGTGACCAGTGAAAGTAATAATGTACAGAGTGCTGGAGTGTCTCAGGATATCAATACAAGTGAGTAAGAGAATATAATGGCATTGATCCCATTTAATCGTGTGTCGCAAACCAACTCATATCCACTAAAGATTCAGATTTTCGTAATGAAAGTACTCGTATGATAGACAATGATGTTGAACAGAAATTGCCCAAATTTACAATCACATGGGCACAGAGCTGTAGAAAATCTGACGTAGATGTGAAAATTCCCAGAACAAACTCAAAGTTTCCTTTCTTTTCTTTTTCGTAAATCGTAGCCCATCGATGGTTGATCTGACTGCCGTGTGCCCTGTTATCGTTTGTTATTCTAAGGTAGCGTGCGCCTCCTCAAAAGTGAAAGACTTAAACTTGGCTCAAAGTTTCCTGAATGAAACTTTCGTCCATTCTCTTACCAAATCATAATAAAAATCGGGGTTCAAGTTGTAAAGTTTGGAACTAGCGAACAAATTGCCAAACATTTGCGATATTTGAAATCCAAAATGGCCATTTGTGTTAGCTCTATGGGCGGAAAATTATAGGTTTTTTTTTGTTTTAGAAACTTTAATACAGTGAAAGTTTTTCTTTCTCCAAGAGCTTTAAAATGAACCCCAACAAGCGGTAGACCAGAAACGAATTGTAGAAATTTGAGAGTTTGAATATCTGTCCCCGAGGTGTGTTCTACCTAAATGATGTGTACAGCTGCAGAATCTCTCTGGCAGAATGATACCGCATAGTGGTAAAAAATGACATCCCACTTTCTGTCTTTCCAACACAGTACCAAAGGAAGCATCACCCAAGCAAGACAATAGCCAGGTGACAAAAAGCGCCATTGGTGTGAGTTGGACAGATCCAACAAATGGTGATGGGGAAATTGAAGAGTATAATGTACACTGTGATGATGGCACTCCAGATCCTGAAACAGTTCCACACAGTAACAATGGGGAGATGACAGCAAAGTGTAAAGACTTACCGGTGCCTGGTCGAGAATATTCGATCTCAGTGACAAGCGTCAGTGGGGACAGTATGAGTGCGGCTGTTCCAACAGATATTAATACGCGTAAGTCAAAGCTTGATGTGTTGTTTGTCAGGGTCAGTTAAGAAAGCGTTCTTTGGAATAAGTGTTGTCAAATGACTGTAAGGATATCAATCATGGAGAATAAAATGGACGAATTACTAAGGCTGGATAGTTAAATCACAATATTCTTTGTCGGCCTTTTCTCTTGTAGTAGGCCGTTCATACTTTCAATCGTCGAATATTTGAAAGAGCATGTTAAATTTGTCAGATACAATGATGAAATGAGAGTAGACACGTTGAAGGCATACTTTTTTCATACTTTTTCGCCATGATTTTATTGCCCCTTTTACTACTATGAACTAACTTGTTTTGTCAGTTTGAAAGCATTATAATATGCACTTTATTAAATACTAGTGTCTACCTGCGTCTATTCAGTGTGATAGTCGTGACCTGATCAGATGATCATTAGTATAATGTATAGACTAAACGAGATACCAGGAGACAACGTGACTACATAATAACTCGTAGAATTATTTTTATACAATTTTTCCGGGATTATTATACCTGTTCTATTGTTAGTCCAAGATGGATGCTAAAATTTGAAGCATTTTTCTTTGAAAGACATTTCATTGACTTTCTCTATCATGTATTCACTTATTGATTATTTGGCGTCGTTTTCAAAAAGGACCTGGGACACCCACCATTACCGTGACCGATGTGGACAAAAACTCAATATCGTTGAAATGGACCCCGTTGCAAAACAGCGAACAAGACGATTACATAGTGTCCTATACCGACAACAAACACCTTAACAAGACAGAGATTACACAAGATACTGAAATGACTTTGACTGGACTTAATGATGGTGAAACCTATGATATATCAGTCAGAGCTCGAAGTGGAACATCAGTTGGGGATCCTGATAGGAAATCTGTCAAAACAGGTGAGCAGCTGTGTCTGTTGCGCATATTTTGTACTTTATAAATAGATCTGGAAGACTGCTATGTAAGTCTTGTTTCCTTTCAAAGTAATTCACATCACAAGGTAAAAGAAGAAAGTTAAGTGTGGACACGTTGGTGGTAAATTAAGATTTTTTGTGACAATGAAAACAAACAAACAAACAGACAGACAAACAAACAAACAAACAAACAAACAAGCGAAAACACTGTATAGGCGAAGAAATTAATTTAAACAGTCAATGTCCTTTGATATGAATATTCACAGATCCGGATAACTGGTGGATCGGACTGATTATCGGTCTTCTACTTATAGCCCTTATAGCAGCGGTTATCGTCTTAGGATATCTGTACTACAAACGATATTATCAACCATCACACAGGTTTGACCTTCTGCTGTCATTCATTCGAATGCTTTATCGTTATATGAAATAGACTAGCGCTAGTATCAATTTATTTTTCCTATTAACTTTTATGATGGATCTTGCTGTATGGATGAAAAGCATCTCTTCAAGTGTAACTCGCTAGATGACATAAAGAGTACATAACTGCATTTTTGTAATCAGCGACGAAAATACAACCATTTGCAGTAATAGAGCGCGAAGCCACTGCAGTGAACTGCAATAAAACTGGTTACACTAATTAGTTTCAGCTGTAGCCGTGGCCACTTTGGTGTTGAACAAGGCTACTTGATAAAGACCAAAAAGTCTGCTTGTACAAAGGCAAAACTAGCTCTGTCTGAGGCTCGAGTTGTAAATGAGAGTTTACGATTGGCACCTGTGTTCAAGATTAAGATACAATGTAACATTACCATGCACTTGTCCATGTACAAATCTTTTTTATTTCAACTTCCCCAGACAAACTGTCTGCATGGGACATACAATGTTGTCGACTTTGCCAGCTGGCTACAGCTGTGGCTTCGCGCTCTATTACTGAAAAGGGTAGTAAATTATTCATTTCTTAAATCGACATTCATAAACATATCAGATGTCCTGATCACCTCCATTTTGTGTTGATTTTATTTTGACTCATTTTTTGCAGTAAAAGTGAAACACTGAATGGAATAGAAAATGTAGTCTTTTCTTCCGAATTGGCGATGATGAGACCAGAGCCGAGAGAGCCATCAAAAGATTCCCTGTAAGTAGAATAAAAGAGAGTTGATGAAAGTCATGTAAACGAGAGCAGAGGAGGCGAGAGTTGACGGAACAAGTACAAAATTCACGTCTGTCGAGAGGGTCATGAAGTTCAATGTATTAAACTCATATAGACGTATGTGTCATCGACTTATGAACCATGCACGATCTCTCAAATAAGCACATGCTAACCTTTTTAATTGATTATAGTTCAATTTTTAATACATTATGTCGCATTCGAGCAACTTAATTCATTCTGCAGTAGAAATGACCAACTTCTGAGCTGAGGTGATTTCACGGGTACACCTAAATTCATGCCAGCAATTCGAAGTGGTCCAAAGTGTGACATTTACACCATAATGGTGTACTTTGCAAGTGTACAGACTGGTATCACAGTGTATTTTGAGTAACCTATACATTGGTTTTGCCGAAAGGCGATGTCAAATCCAAAATCATATCCTTTAGATTGACATTGAAATAACATGAACTGTGCGCAAAGGATATCTAAAAATAAAGAAGTGATTTGTAGAAATCTTAGCCCATACGGAGTGTGTGACATTGGTATAGCATTCACAACGTAATATGAAATTCTTGTTTATGCAGACCTATAAAATTGGCAGACTATGACAAATATTATGAAGAAATATGTGCAGAGGGAGACGACAGAATAGAAGAAGACTATGAGGTGAATAGGTTTTCTATAATAATTCCCTCTTTGTTTGTCAGAGATTTCAAAGAAAGCAAGCAATTTGATGTATGAACATACTTTGTATATATCAATAACGAATATATATTTCATTAGTATCGCAACTAAAATAAGCTTGTGATTGGTTTGCATTTACAAAACAGTGACATTCTCGTTTCTGTAACCATAGGAACTTGGTCTTGTGGGTCAGGACAACACATGGGTAGCCTCAGAGATACCACAAAATAAAGCAAAGAATAGATACATAAACATTTTGCCATGTAAGTATGTGAGATGATATTATTCAAGGGCCAATAGCTGTAACTATTACTGATACTTTTTCCGCCATCTTTGTTTTTTACAACTTCAGTTTCTTCTACTATTCCAAAAGCATTTTAATGTAGACAGTATACTCAGCTTGTCAACTAGGCTACATATTTGAACTGCATTATAATTGTTGACGAATTATTTTTGGTCCGGAGTAGAATACAAATGTATACAATACTGGAAGGGTTGGAAGGATTCAACCCACTGCAGTTATACATGCAGTCATCTGATGTGACGTAGCACTATGACGTAACACCTCTGTCAATAAATTGAAAGTTCTTTCCCGGCTCTTCCCTCTGGTTGCAAAAAGTGTATTTTCTACCTGTTAAATGGACGAAATATCAAATCATCTATTGTGCCATATTAACATATTATGTGACATTTCAGTTGACAGGACAAGAGTCCGGTTGTCAAAGGTTGACGATCAGGATGTGACTGACTATATCAACGCTAACTGGATGCCTGTAAGTGACTATCCTATGTATGTATGTATGTATGTATGTATGTATGTATGTATGTATGTATGTATGTATGTATGTATGTATGTATGTATGTATGTATGTATGTATGTATGTATGTATGTATGTATGTATGCATGTATGCATCTATGCATGCATGCATGCATGCATGCATGCATGTATATATATATATATGTATGTGTATTTGTTCATGTATGTATCTATGTATTGACGAAAGAATACGTATTTATGTCTAGATATATTTCAGGTGACAAAAAAGAATTTGAAAAAGATGGGCGCACATCAGGAATTATGACTTCTCAAAGTCAAACCATCTTATGCATTGTGTAATACTGCACCGCGGTGTGCTTGTATTCTTGCGAGTAAGGATCAACTCAGGTTGGCATAAGTTTGTAATTTTGAGAGATATTTAATTTTCGGTGCATTCTCTACAGGGATACAATTCTCCAAAAGAATTCATCGCAAGTCAGGGTCCTATACCGGAGTCAATAGATGATTTCTGGAGGATGATCTGGGAGCTTGATGTAAAAACTATCGTCATGGTTACAAGATGTCAAGAGGGAGAAAAAGTAAGTTTACATATTCACCACTTTAATCACGATAATCTATACAATACTTTTCCCAGGTCAATGAGTCATTGTAAATCAAAATTTCATAAAACGTTGGAGTTAAAATACAATATGTCTTAATGACTCTTCACTGCAATCAAAATACAGTAACTCGGTATATCACCATTAAAGGGGAGGGCGTGCTCTCCAGTTGTAGGAGTCAGTGTTCATGCAACGCATTCAGAACTGTGCACATGAAACTTAGCGTCACTAAAGAGGGCTAAACAGTTGACTTAGCATCTCATAGAATGGCGTTTTTTGAATGTAGACGATTGAATAATTCAAACTCGTTATAAGGTACTGACCATGTTATGCTAGAAGGTTCTTGACTTTCGCTTATAACAACTTTTGTCATAATATCATGAAATTGGAGACATAAGGATAGAAGTACCTTTGATAATGGGTTTGTGTTCCCATACTTTATCAGGCATGTAGAAATCGTTCTTTCCAAAATACAATACGGATATTTTGTGAAGAGGAAAACAATAAGGGGCAAACTACATATTAAAAAGGAGCCTTCTACATTATGTTTTAACAGTAATAATAAATTATTTGGGGCCAAAGGTCAGGAACTGAAAGTGTTTACGTTACAATTTATAGGAAGATGAAGTACAATTACAATCAAAGAGAGATTAAGCATTATTTTGTGTAAACAAACGCGTATAATTGTCTAGAAAATGTTTACGCGTTTGGTAGTGTGCCATGTGAATGAGAGTGCAAAAAAATTCCGAATGCTTCTTACTTGGCAGAAAATAATCTCGTGACGATTTGATTTTGTCGGCACAGGTTAAACATCAGAAATTAATCTTAATGTAAGAAAATGGTAATGTTGAAATGGAAAAGATAGTGGCTTGCTAAACGTAATGGACGCGCCGCTTTTTGATACTTCTGACACAGAAGTCTAAAGAAAAACCAACGTGCCTGGTCGACTTCCTTCACAAACACATACATTGATAATCAAATAGCTCACCTTCAAATTACTCTTTACAGGAAAAGTGTGAACACTATTGGCCATACGATAATGAACCTGTCTTATATAACGATATAAGTGTGAATATCGTGGAAGAGGAACAGCTTCCTGAATGGATTATAACGGAATTATGCTTACAAAAGGTACTTATCGTAGTAAAACCTCAACTGTGTACAAATCCTATCAATAGACACCGTAGCAATAGTATCGATGGTGCATTCAATGTAGTATTGATAAGATTTTGCAAGGCTTAGCAAAAGTGGACCAACGCTGAACTTCAGATTACGTTAAAAGGCGCCTTCAGACAACCACAGATTGCAAACATTAGGAGGATGTCGCCCAGTGTTTTTCAGGTGCCTTGCATGTCTGATATTTTCATCATTTTTGTTCTCAAGCGCCATGTGCATTATGAAATGTTTCGGTTAACGGATGAATTCTCAAGAATAAAATGCGATGCTAAAAATATCCCGGCTTTGCAGATAAGGCGCATGCGTAGCATTTTGGCAAGATATTGAAATATGGGAGAAGAAATGTATTTCTATTTGCACCGTTTTCATTTGCCGCTATCAAAATACTTCAACGAATAACCCTGATCTTATGCAAATTAAAAAACTATTAACATCATATCAATGTGCAATTTTACGCTTTTTCATCACAGGATGACGTAGTGAAACAGGTCCGCCATTTCAATTTTACCTCCTGGCCTGACCACGATGTCCCAGAGGAGACAGAGCCTCTGTTAGAGTTTGTCAGACTTGTGCGTTCACAGATGCCCAACGACGACACTCCAACAGTCGTACACTGCAGGTATGCTTCAAGATTTGTCAAAACTCAATTCAATTGTACAATTAGGCGAAATATCGAAGGGATATCAGGATATACTCAATAAAGACGTCACGTTCCAGTAATAGCATTGATATGGTATCACTATTGATAGAATGTTTTAGTATTATTTAATTGAAAATTGTAGCAGTAAGACTATTTTAAGGTAGTAAGCGTCTCGCAACTGAAAGACTTACAGTTTGTTCACAACTTTACCAAATAAAACTTTCAACCATCATATATTAAAATTAAAATTATTCATCGTAATTGCCATGCAAAGTTTGGTGTTAGAGAAGCAAAATATCTAACATTTACACTTGAAAATGAAATGGCGGCCATCCCTATTTAACTCCACGAGGAAAAATAAAAATTTCAACTTAAGCAAAAATAAGGTGGAGAAATTTCATTCACGCCATGAGCTTCTTAGGAAGCCTACATAAGCGGTATATATGGAAATTAAAAAAAAATCTATGAGTATAAAAATCTTTCCCCGGGCATTATACCTTCACGTACAAGAATTCAACCTATATTTTCAGTGCTGGTGTTGGTAGGACGGGTACCTTCATTGCTCTGGACACACTGATTCAGCACATGCGTGATCATGACTATGTAGATATTTATGGTATTGCCTATAAGATGAGAGAGCACAGATCTTTCATGATCCAAACAGAGGTGAGAAAATTAATAGCTTTCCAGCAGACACTGTAAGATTTTGCCATACACAGCGTGACTTGGCGAGACTTGAATATGTGACGTACTTTTGTTGTATGACGTTTTAGTATCTAAACAAGAAAATAGAGGTTGGCTATTGTTTCTCTCAAAATTCTTTTGTTATGGTCATTTATCCTTCATCTAAATACCTCATCAGGTAAACAGTAACGTATAGTCTCGTAAAGTCTCGTGCATAATTGTAAAAGCTCTATTCGACAATGAAAGGGCACGTTTTGCATATTGTCTGGCGAGTAATACAGACAAGACAGTTCCAACATTTTATTTCAGGGAAACGTACGCATTCTATGTAAACTTTCAAACAAAAGTCTTCCAATGTGACGTTAGTAATGATATCAGTGACACAGACATGTAACAAGGATATTTTTGTTTTGAATTTACGACTAGGTGGTTATATTAGATGACATTATATTTGCATGTTCATATTTCAGTCACAATATTTCTTCATCCATGAGTGTGTTTACGATCTGCTACATGAAAATGACCCCAGTGAGAAGGACGAAGAGGAAGAATCTCCGGCCGCTTTAGACCACCACACCTACAGCAATGTACCACTCATTCCAAAAGGTATAGATTACAAAAAGAAGCGGCATTTATTCTCTGTCAAACAAAGCCAGCCTTTCTTGCTTTTTCTTGCTCTATGTTCTTGATTACAAACATCAATGGACGTTACTTTATGACTAATGTGTGTGTATATTATATATATATATATATATATATATATATATATATATATATATATATATATATATAAGAAACTTGGGTTGAAACACACTACCACACCTGGTTGTTAGGTTCCAAACGTATTTATTATACCTCAAACACAACGTTTCGCTCTAAATTTAGAGCTTCTTCAGGTGTTTTCTACAATAAAAAGTACGAACATGAAAATTACAATGGTTGAATTGTGTAGGAAAACGAGCAATGTAGAGTTATAAGTCTGTAAAAATCTGGAAATGTACATGAATGACAGGAGAGACTAAAAATTACAATGGTTGAATTTTATAGAAAAACGAGCAATGTGGAGTTACAAGTATCTGAAAATCTGTAAATGTACATAAATGAAAGGAGAGAGACTAACCTCGAGGTTGTGACTACGGTCAAAACTGTCTGGACCAACGCCGAGAGCTGGAAATGGCGCGCTGAAGTCCAGGGGGGGGGGGGTCCCTTTAAATACTCAAAAGCTGGTATGTGGGGCGCTGTTAAATGCTATGTAAATTTTGGGCGAATGTTTAGGCCAGCTGGAGACAGTGTGTCAAGTTTTTTGATCCATTGTGATTCTAAATGTTTGCGTAGTTTGTCATCCTGTTTATTGACTTGGATGATGCCAATTATTGAAACATCACTGATACTGTGTTGATCAGAATTAAAATGTATGGCGACGCGGGTATCTTTTTTATGACGCACTGAGGAGAGGTGGTTATTGAAACGAAGTCTGAGAGATGTTTTAGTTTCCCCGACATATTGTTTATGGCAGCGTTGGCATGTGAGGAGGTATACGACGTTTTTGCTGTTGCAGCTGATGGCATTTCTGATTGTGTATGTTTTCTTGTTGACTGTGCTTTGGAACTGTGATGTATTAAGGGTATATTTGCAAATGTTGCAACCCCTCGTAGATTGACATTTGGTGAAACCGGGGCTGGATTCACCGGCGTTGTTAATATTAGAGCGGACAAGGAGGTCTTTTAGGTTGACATTGCGTCGAATGTAAATATTGATGGGTATCAGTTGGTTTTTCGTACAAATCTGTCATGATTTATGCAATCATTTTCATGGGTGACCTGGAGAGCAAACTACTTAAGGAGGCATCCAGTACAGTGTCACCCTGGTTTTGGCATAGATTCATTGATGATATTTACAGTTTGTTTACGCAAATCAGAACTTCATCATAGAATTCTTTAATTACATCAATTCATTCCACAAAACAATAAAATTCACCATGGAGTACTCTCAAACTTCCATTCCATTTTTAGATGTTAGAGTCCACACCGATGACAATGGCAAAATCATGACAGACTTGTACGAAAAACCAACTGATACCCATCAATATTTACATTTTCAGTCAGCACACCCCAGACATATGAAACTAGGTGTCCCCTACGGCCTGGCAATACGCATTTGTCGCATTTGTTCGGAGCCAGAATGGCGTGATGCGCGCCTCAACATTCTACAACAATCGCTGATTGAACGGGATTACCCTCACAACCTCGTCAAAGAACAAATAAATAGAGCGAAATCAATCCCCAGGCCGGCTCTCCTTCAGTACAAAAACAAACAGGGAGACTGTCGAATCCCACTAGTCTCGACTTATAATCCCCGTCACCCTAACTTGAAATTCATCATGTCCTCGAACCTCCCAACACTCCATAAGTCATCAAGATGTAAAGAAGCCATCCCTAACATGCCAATTATATCATATCGACGCAATGTCAACCTAAAAGACCTCCTTGTCCGCTCTAATATTAACAACGCCGGTGAATCCAGCCCCGGTTTCACCAAATGTCAATCTACGAGGGGTTGCAACATTTGCAAATATACCCTTAATACATCACAGTTCCAAAGCACAGTCAACAAGAAAACATACACAATCAGAAATGCCATCAGCTGCAACAGCAAAAACGTCGTATACCTCCTCACATGCCAACGCTGCCATAAACAATATGTCGGGGAAACTAAAACATCTCTCAGACTTCGTTTCAATAACCACCTCTCCTCAGTGCGTCATAAAAAAGATACCCCGGTCGCCATACATTTTAATTCTGATCAACACAGTATCAGTGATGTTTCAATAATTGGCATCATCCAAGTCAATAAACAGGATGACAAACTACGCAAACATTTAGAATCACAATGGATCAAAAAACTTGACACACTGTCTCCAGCTGGCCTAAACATTCGCCCAAAATTTACATAGCATTTAACAGCGCCCCCACATACCAGCTTTTGAGTATTTAAAGGGACCCCCCCCCCCCTGGACTTCAGCGCGCCAATTTCCAGCTCTCGGCGTAGGTCTAGACAGTTTTGACCGTACTCACAACCTCGAGGTTAGTCTCTCTCCTTTCATTTATGTACATTTACAGATTTTCAGATACTTGTAACTCCACATTGCTCGTTTTTCTATAAAATTCAACCATTGTAATTTTAGTCTCTCCTGTCATTCATGTACATTTCCAGATTTTTACAGACTTATAACTCTACATTGCTCGTTTTCCTACACAATTCAACCATTGTAATTTTCATGTTCGTACTTTTTATTGTAGAAAACACCTGAAGAAGCTCTAAATTTAGAGCGAAACGTTGTGTTTGAGGTATAATAAATACGTTTGGAACCTAACAACCAGGTGTGGTAGTGTGTTTCAACCCAAGTTTCTTCTATCTTCACCCCACTCCACGCTCCACTGGGGATCACCTGAATTCCTACAGTTTCTTATATATATATATATATATATATATATATATATATATATATATATATATATATATATTATATATATATATATATATATATATATATATATATTATGTATGTATGTATGTATATTACCTTGTGCACTTGCTTCTTTCGCTAGTGATTGCCTTTTCACTGCCGTCATATCGTCATGCTATGACGTAATATTGTTTCTCTCCACTTTTAGTAGAACAATGTGTTCACATGAACCGCATTTATATCAAAGTCCTTAAAATTTTCTCTTCAATTGTAAATTTTTTCTCTCATATAACCTTTCATTAGATAATGTACAAATTCCATGGCGCAGAACACACAACAACAACAACGACAACAACAACAACAACAACAACAACAACAACAACAATAACTAAAATTACAGTGCACATATACCCTTTAAGATTGAATACCAAATGTGCAGCTACTTTATTGGCACATGTACCTGTCTGTTTACTAAAGTAATGCATGCAAGTCGAAAATCTATCCCGATGTTTCGTTTACGTTATTTTCAACAGTTAAAGAAAATGGTGGGGTTTCCACGGGAGGTAGAGATGGAGACAACGAAGAGGGGAAGGACGATGAGGAGGAAGAAGAGGAATGGGAAGACAGTGACGATGAAGCGACGAAAGATGGCGTGAAAAATCCTCCTTCTGAGCAAAATTCGACGCACGTCTATGACAATGTTCCAGGCACAGACATTGTAGGAAATGGTGGTGGTAAGTTTCCTGAGCTAAGACCAACGACTGAACTGTAACTGTTAGTGGTAATGAAGTCAGGCATGTTTCACATGAAGACCTTGTTATGTTTTGTCAAAAGCTTGTGTGGCTAATGTACATGTCTAGCATTTAATATGCAGTTCTCAAATCTGATAATGACGTCGACAAAAAGAGCTTTTAGCTTATAGATTTTAGTCCAAATGTAGAATAAAAAATGGAAATCGGAAGGCGCTCTTTATCAAATAAAGATTATACTATTGGTAATTTACAGTGAAGAACCTCTAATGATACTTTAACATTGTTGTAACTTTGGCCATTGGAATTCAGTTCTTTTAGCGCACTATAACTGTAGCTTTTAATGATGTGCTTATTTTTGTTCTGTGAAGCCAGTACATTCTCTTCTTCTGTGCCTAGAGTACTTGTTTGTTGAAATACAAAGCGGAAATTCTGGAAACACTAAGTATTGTGTATCACAGTTACATGTGGTTTGATACATAGCGGCCGCCGCGTGGTATACATAGAAAAGGACCACGCGGCGGCCGCTATGTATCGAACCACTCGAAACTGTGTTGTGTATAGTATTCCATGTTATTGTTAACGAATGAATTTCAGTCCGGACAAAATTCACTTGTCAGCAACTTAAACTGGGCATTACAAAAAGTACATGCTTTATCGCATATCGATGAATTTGACACAATTTATCGAGAAGACTGGTCAGAACAAAAATAATGGAAACAACGTCGAAAGTAAACAGCTGATAAAGCTTTAAAGATCACAAGCGTAATCCAACAGATTTGATCATTTGACCTCAACAGATATTTATTCAAAAATATGTACGTCCATATTAATCAAATTACACGATGGTTAAGTTGATCACGTCTGACTTGAAATAAAATTCATGAAATTCAGATTTTAAAACGTGCATTCATTCAGCTTAAGACAAGAAACAACCAAAGCCACTGTTATACAAGAGTTAGTGTACTCCAATATACTCGCTTTGGACCTGTTGCAGGGCAAAGTCTCTAGTTTCATATATCTCTGCGTGTGATGATCTCAAACATAAGATAATAGAGTTTCCCCACCTCTGATTAAATAACGTTGAGTAGACGTGTACTTAAAAGCAATGTAAACTATTCAATTCATCAAAATTAATCCACTGAGTAGAAAAACAACAGATGATCTTGTCGGTTCAATTGAAAACAGGTCTCTTATTGTAGCTTTCTGGAATGTGAACTTGTTTCAATGCAATACTGAACACACCATTCCATACAAGTTGGCATACATATGTCAACAAAACGAGGCAAAATTATTTTGCAACATACAGAAAGCGATTTCAAAGATTTATTTAATCAGTTACTGTATATTAAATTTCTGCACAGTGAACGAAATTAGCCATTTCACAGAAAGGACTTCACATGAAATTCATTTTCTTTCTTAAATATAATCCATTTTAATTACATTCACATAAAAGATTCCATCTTTTGCGTGAAATGAATAATGTGTGTATTAATTGCATTGTGCTGCCATTTTTTCTGTAACATGCACTTTTCACGACCATTCAGTATTCAGAAATATTTACTCACAGTTATACCAGTTCTTTGCCATGTGTTGTTGCATTACTTTGTCCAGATTAATAACCGTTTACAAATTTGCCATGTAAAGTTGGTTGAAATGACAAGTCGTAAGGCAATCGCTGTAATTATCAGTGACTTCAAGTTAAACGTATACTGTCACCTGTAATCTAAATATGCCCATATATGGTCAAAGGGGTATTCCTTGGTATTCAAAATGCCCATGTGAGGGCGTTGTTTTTAAAAAGCGGCAACCCGCTTAAAATCTGTGATTGGTTAGATTTTCTCTTTCCATGGTAAGTGTGGTAATATTGGAACAGGTGACAGTGTACATTTAAGCCATTATGGCCATGCTGGGGTTTAAAACGTTCGTTCCCAGCAAGCTCACGTTACAATATAGCAATACATATTAAGTATTTACTGCAACTGAGCAAGTTCAAATTAAAGAGAAAAATTGGCACAATTGACGACATTTAATCGTTATTTTAATATATATATTTTAATATATATATATATATATATATATATATATATATATATATATATATATATATATATATATATATATATATATATATATATATATATATACTGGATTAGAAAAAGTAGAGAGAATAGGGAAAGACACTGAAGAGAATCCAAGGTAACAACAATGCTTCAAAACTGAACGTGAATATTTTCCCTCTGACGTGGAGTCCTTGCAGTTCATCTTGAAGTCACTGTTAATTACAGAATCTTACACTCAAGAGAAACACATGTCATTTTTTAATGGCGAAATACAGCAATTTCCGTTGTATACGGCCTTTGCAATTCTGTCATGTTCATATTTTTTTCTTTACTCTAATGGCACATTTTTATCCCTATTGCAGGGACAATGAACAGCTTTTTCAACGAAGTGTAACCCTTTCTACACACGACAACCTCGTCCCCGCGGTACTAAATATAATCAGGTTTTTCCGTGTAATTGACAGGCATTTTATGGTTCAACATTTTGTATTGAAACATTTCAGTCTTGACATTGTCAAGTGAACATTAATTTACATAGATTCAGTTAATTATACTTTACATATGTTATGGAATACACTTACATGAACTAACTTAAACTTTCTTATAGTCAGAATTTAGCGCATGTAATCAATAAAGAGCGTAACATGGGTATCCAATGAAGAAAACACACATATGCATATTTCTCCATTTGGTGATACAGCAGTTTGAAAGTGATAGAGAACCATTGTACATATTGCCGGTGAGCATGCAAATGAACTGTGATTTAAATAATGTGATTAGAAGCAAAAAAATATTTGCATCTTTTCTGCTATTTGCTTGTTGACATGCCAAAAGGTTGCGAATCTGCTGGAAAAATCAAGTATTGTGTTCACAAAAAGCTTGAGCAATTCTAACGTTTGCATTTGGGCACCCAAAAGAATATTTACTTGCACCAATTTCTTAAACAATTTTCTTTTTCGTCAAATAGTCATGTATTATTTTCTCTCTTATATTGTTTTTGTATGAGTCATTTTGGGTATGCATGTTTGAGATTACATTAAATGACCACTGATTTTAAAGAGTTTCTGGAGTTTAACGGGCGTGTTTGCAAAGTTAGAAACTATGCAATATATACAGATAACACAGTTTAAGTGTCAGTGACAGATTATTTTGGGAAAAAAAAAGGCATTAGTACAACTGTTGGGGAACATTCCTCTGAGCCTACTGGAAAAGCACAAAAAGGCTAGAAATATAGCCATCAACTTAAATCGTCTTTGAACGAATTTATGTCCGTTCCTAACCTAAAATCTCAATTTCTTTAGTACTTTGTAGTTTTGCAAGTTTACTCATGATACTGTAACACTCTTTCAACTATTGGATAACTATTACTGTGATGCGGTCTTTTCTACTTTTATACAGTGTTATTTTTAAAGGAAAACCAAATTTAATCACATGTTGTGCAACATAAATGCACAATATCTTCTTGTATATTCTTATTTACCCTCTATTTACATAATACAATTGAATGGTTTTGTTGTGTATATATTACATATAAATGAGAGAGTAGAGCTAGGAATCCTTTCACTTCTATCTGAAGATTGCAGGATGCATGAAACTTAAGTAACAGATATTATTACTTTGTAATTGAAGAAATTTGTGTTTATATATATCAGTCTTCAGCAAATGAGATAGACAAAGATAAAGACAGACGGACAAAAACACAGACAGACAGACACGGACAGATAGGTGCATATAGCTGTCTGGCTGGCTGGCTGATATGCAGACAAGTAATACGATACATGTGGCGTAATAATGCAGTTGCTATGTTTCACATGCCTAACAGGTTCACAGCTACGTAACCAAAGATTTTATTTCAACTCTGTATTCAGACAAACAAGGACAATTTATGTATGTATACAGATCTTCATCCTATGTTTGGTTATATCTCTTGCCTAATTATTATTATTTTGTTTTGTAACTAAACGTGGGAAGTGTGCTGTTCAGAGTATCTCTCAAGAACATTTGAGAGTACATGCAATAGTTCTGTATTTTTTTACAAACCAATTAACCAAAGAAGCAAAACACTGAACAGCCTGCAATGCATGATGCATTAATAACGTAAACCGTATAATCAAATGTATACTCTTTTCTTTTCATTTTCATGGTAAACTTTTCATTTTCTTGGTAAACTTGGTGATGCCACATGATAATTTAACCTGGGGTACTCATCTGTCTGTGATATTACTAATGCTAAATACTTATTTTGGTTTTTTTTTCACACAACAATTACCCAAAGAAGCAAAACAAAAAACAGTTCGCAATTTTTTATATAAAGATTATGTTTAGACAGTAGCCTCAGTCTTTAATGGGACACTGATGCTTGTGTAACAGAATAATGTAACCTGGGTACCATTTTGGACGGTTATATCACAAGTTTTAAAAAATCGTGTTTTACACACAAATCACCCAAATGACGGAACACAGAAAATCTTATGCAATATTTGGTACACCTATTATTCATAAACCGATTGTGCTACTGTGTTAGGGTATTGTACCTCGGACTCTCATTTGCCAGTAATAGTCTTGGGGAACAAATAACTTTATATATTAAGAATTTACCTGATACGTGTGCAAAAATGTTTAGTTGGGGTAGACTAGCTGGGGACAGTTTTTCAGACACTTATCATGCACGATACTTCTTTGATCTACCGCTTGTGCAGAGCCTATTTTAAGTTGTTGGAGTAAATGGAGTTTTGACTGTCATGGCGATGCGAAGAACCAATATGTGCAATTATTTTCGAAGTCAACATTTTGCATTTAGATAAATTTTAGACAAGTTGTTTTCACTTATCCCAGGCTTTGCATGGTGACCCCTGATTTTCTTGGTTATGTGAAAGAATGCTTTAAAATGTTCAATGGGGGAAAGTTAGGCAGCAAATTTAAAAAATGCTTTTTTTGTAATATAGCACATTACTTAAATCGTCATGGGTGACGTTTAGCAATAATTTTTAATTAAAATATGAAAAAGGAAAGATAACAGATTGTTGCAAGGTGGAATCGAAGTGGCTAGAATACTATCACTTATATCTCTTCGACAGTAATAAAAACGGCAGGGACACTGACCACATCCATCGGGTAAATCATGATCATAAAAAGTAAAAACCCGTCCTGGCATGCCAAGCCATGAACACTAAAGCGATGAATCCATGTGGTAACGTGAGACCCAAATAGACGTGTGTGTGAGTGTGTGTGTATGTGTAAAATAATATTTCCGCAAGAACATGTACAGTTATATCATAGTCTCATAAATTTTGACTTCGGGGCGGTTTATTGCCCACAGTGTGGGAGGAAAGTATCTGGAAAATATATTTCTTTGTTACTGAAACATACATGAGTGAATTTTTGTAAGAACTTGTGCACAATATGTAGCTATCGACAGGTGAGCATGTTAGAGTGAGCTTGGTCTGAGATGTTTAAGAATAAATTAAGGTGGTCACTCTCTGGCTGTAAATTTATTTTAAATAATCTTTCGATGTGATGAGTTTTCTTTGAGGTAATGAAACTATGTTAAAAGGGCGATGTTCGAGCAGGCTTTAATTTCTGACTCATTTTTAAAATCATTATTTATACGGAAAAGTGATTTTCTATTTCTCTGTACAAAAATTGTCGAGCAAACAAGCCGGGAAATGTCAAATGTTTTGCATGTTTGTTTCCATTATTTGTAATCTTTTCTAGAAATAAAAACAAGCCTCACTTAATTTTACAGCCCTATGTCGTTTAATACCTAGGAACTCCATCATGGACTTATTATCATGTATAGCGAACGTATCTATATTTCTTAGGACGACATTCTCCGTACATTAAGTGTGTCGACCCTTATGTTGTTACACTTAGGCGCTTTAAATAAAATTCTTTGTTTGCCGTCCGCGTGCTGGTAGGTTTTCAGAGAAAATGAAGAAAACAAGCACAATTTTAACACTATTAGAAATAAAATATTATTTTTCCAAAGGAAACAAAAAAATTAGCTTATGTTAATACACTTGTTTTTTCCCTGGCTGGCTGGTAGGTTTTTCAAAAATCCAAGGACAACAAACAAAGAATTTTCTTTCAATGGCCTTAGTGAGTGGAACGCATACTATTGAGCAATTCAAAACTCATTTGTACTTTATTGACGTGCTTTCCTGACAC